>NW_027272348.1:0-61991 GCF_040938485.1 Diadema antillarum | reverse complement strand
CTGAGGCTTACATTTTCTAGACATGAAGGGCAAAATGAATCCTTGGTGAACATACATAGAGTAAACGACAGATGAAAAAGATTCAGACAATTACACACAAACACGAATATTACACAGAATTTGGTCTGTCAGTTGTTTTCTTTACATTGCAATGCTTGGATGTAATGACACATAATTCTTACTGGCCTAGCCAGTCACATAATAAAATGTAGCATTTTACTTCTATAACACACAAAAAAAAAAACTGCATAAGGAAAGAGTAAAATAAAATCTTTGTTCTTTTCAACTGTGAGCAAGCACTACACACACATATTGAAAGACTAGTATATTCTATATGTATTTGGTCATCCTTGGGACTTCTATGAGTTTTGCTCAATAAGTAAAATATGTAAATTGTACAAAGTGTACATGCTAATAACAAATCAAATAATTGTTTTTTCTCTGAAATCTTGAATGGATGTGTGCTTGTAATCCAGTGCAAAAAAACAAAAACCAAAAACACAAATTCAACAGAACTGTTACATATAGTACTCTTTAGATTGAAAAACAAAATCATAAATGGTTACCTAGCCACAATTTGTTTTCCACTATCAAAGAGGAATAAATTGATACACAACTGCTAAAAAGCCAGTGCACAGAGCATGTTGGTTTCTATGGTACAGAATATCACTAAAGGGCTTTTTACACTTGTAAATTTTTGCTTAGCCCCGGACCAACGGTGGGGCTAAGGGGGGGGGGGGGGGGGGGGGGGGGGGGCCTTAGCCCCACCGTTGGTACGGGACTATCCTTAGCCCAATTTCTGTTTACACTCGTTTTTTGCCAAAGTGGGCTAGCCCCACCGATAGTACGGTACTATCTGGCCCTGCAAAATAGCAGGGGTTAGCACCGCAATTGCGGGTGCCAAGCAAGTGAGTGTAAACAGAACGAAAAAATAATCCTGGGCTAAGCGACGGAGACGAAAGTCCGACCCTCACTGACCAATCAGAAACGAGGTAATCAAGTGCTGCCGGTGCGTGCGTGTACGTGTACAGTATACAGCGTAATTATGAATATTCATGTGGTTTGGAAAGTCCGGGGCTAAGAAATACGAGTGTAAAAAGGTCAGTTTTCTCCTTAGCTCCGGACAAGAGATAGTACGGGACTAATTGGCGAGTGTAAAAAGCTGAAAAAATTGGTACGGGACTAACGATAGTCCTGGGTCAGAGAAAGTGCGGGGTTAAGAAAACACAAGTGTAAAAAAGCCCTTTAGTAATCTGAGCAGCATCTGAACCAGACTGATGCTAGGACTGCCTGGCTAGAAAATATCACAAATTGAAAGTTGCTCTTCTTTGTAATCATCCTCTCCACTGGACAAGGCACAAGAGGATATGAATCAATGTCTTAGTGCTTCAATCAATCATAAAATATATATAAGATTAATTTAGTGTACAAGATCTTACACACACATAATACATTTTTTTGTCTCCTGGATCTTGCTAACAGACAGGGTGAAAACAATTCTGGCACAAAGAAATGACTACGAAAGTGAAGATGGGGAATTTGTGCCATTAGAGGTTTAAGCTTGGCTTGTGGAAACCTTTGACACAGGACTTTGGCAGACGACCAGAATGACCCTTGATCTCCACCTTCAGCCAGTCCCCATCTGCAAAACAAAAACAAATACGATCAAGAAATAGGACCTCATCGCTTTCCGAAACTAACTGCTAAAAATGTGTGGAGGATATGAACGAATGTAACAGCATTTATCTGCTGTAGTTACCTAAACTGTTTTTCAAGTTATCACACCTTTATGAGTAATGACGCTGCGGCCCTAAACATACTGCTTGGTGATTTCTGATTGGCTGCTAACCTGGGCAACCACTCGGTTGGTTCAGTTCACTTTCTTTCCCAAGCATGCGTGTGGGTGCAGCCATTTTCAATGATTATTCTATCACCCCACTGATAAGTTACTGTCTGTTTCTGCGTCTGTGATAATAAAGAGCAGAGTACTTTTTTTTTTCCCTCTCATCACAGCAGCTTGTATGTCAAAACATCATTTGGAATACAGACCTTAAATTGTCGTCCACACTGCTAGCACAGGTCAAGGGATTACTTGTTTGGGAAGCTCCACTTTTGGAGAGAAAGCGACATAGTGCATTTGTTTTCACAGGTCACCCCTTGACGGAGCTGTTCCGCAAAAGTTGATCAACCTACCTTCATTTAATACTGTGACTAAATCTCCCTCGGAGACAGAAATTTCTCCTTCCACATCGCTATCGTAGCTCTGAATCACCAGCGCCGTCTTCCTGTGCCCTTTGGGGCCCGATCCGCCGCCCGGGGCCTGGTTGGACTTGATGTCGGGACGGAAGGCCAGAATGGGCGGCTTGCCACCAAGGCCAGAGTTGGAGGAGGGTTTACCATTGCCCTCTGGTCTCTTTGGCAAGGACGGTTTCTCCTGAAACACAGTTAGTCAATGAAGGTAATCACATGGTGCTCAAGAGTATAAAGTAGTCAAGAGAGTCAAACAAGATCACAGAGCAATACTTCATTGTGACAAAACATTATTGTATGTCAAAGGAGCCGCCTGAATGTGTCACTGAGCACCAAAAGTGATATCCAGTGCATAATAGTTTAGCAGGTACTCATCTTTTTTTCTTCCAATTGTCATTTTTAAATACATTTCCCCTTATTTCAAGCACTTATCTATCTCTTCTCTTTTTCTTTGTTTCCTTTTTTTTATCAACCTGGGGCCCGTTGCATAAAACTTACCGTTGAGGTAACTGCCGTCAAAAATAGACGGCCATATCAAGGATTAAACACTGCAAATTCCAGCGGTAGTCATTCAAAAAAATTTAGTCTGTGTTGGCCTCCAACAGCACAAAGGAAAGCCTACAATGCAGCAAAAGGGTTTATCTCCCATACCTACACATTAGGTATCAATACTGTGTCTGGAATATACCATGGGGGATCAAATCACTTAGTATTGGGACAAGTCCTTCAAATATGAAATCAAATTGCTGATACTGCATAATACAGCAGCAAATGCAGGTTACACATATTAACACAACACACATGATCGTGTGCATGCAAATGGCAATCAATGTAAGTATGTGCTGAAAATGTGCACTCAGCAGATACTTCTGCAGGACCAAAGGTGGGTAGCATGATATTCTGCACATTTGTACTTACTTCTTTTTGCACATTCACAGCTGCAGCACGCCTCACAACAGGTGGACTGTCCTGTTCTATTTTCACCAGCTTGGCTTTGAACCCCACTGGTTTGCTGTCATTGGAGTTGTTGGTGTTGCTGGCACCACCTCTCCTCTGCGGGAGTGGAGAAGGCACCTTCTGAGGAACGGGCGGAGGTGGCAGATCAGGTAGTCCAGGACTGGCCAACCGTCTCCCCTCTTTGAAGTTGTTATTGTCTTTAGGGAGGGATGGAACTCTCCTTTCAGGAGCTGGACTACCTCTGCTCGGTAGGCCTGGGAGGGGCTTTGACGGAGGACCTGACGAGCTTGTCTTGGTGGTGAGGAAACTTGGCCTCTCAGGAAGTTCAGGTTCACTAGACTTAGGCACTGGTGGTGGAGGAACTGCTCTTGTGGGAAGATCATCAGGCAATCCAGATCCACTGGCTTTCTTTGGTAATGGCCTGGCTGGTAGCTTGGGTGATGTTGGAACAGGAGGTGGCCTCGCTGGTAGTTCTAGACTGCCAGAACTTGCCCTCGGAACAGGTGGAACTGGTCTAGATGGCAAGTCCTCTTGACCAGCACTCTTTGGAGAAGGTGGCACTGGTCTATTCGCCAAGTCTGATGCACTAAGCTTGGATGTCGGGAGGCCAACCCTAGAGGGCAGGCTAGGGGGCGTATCGTTTGGCGAGAGTGGGAGAGGGCGAGAGGAGAGGTCTACTGAACCATTCCTGGGAGCTGGTGGTGTTGGCCTGGATGGAAGGTCTGGTTCATCTGTGGGCACAGGAGGAATGGCTCTACTCTGAATGTCTGATGCAAGCGGTCTTGGAGGCACGGGCCGATTTCCAAGATCTGCTCTCCCCGCCTTCGGCGACGGTGGCACGGGTCGGTTTGGAATATCTGAGACGCCCAGCTTCTGGGGCACTTGAGGTACAGGTCTGTCTGGCAAGTCCGGACTACTTGTTTTGCGTGGGGGAGGTGGAAGTGCTCTATCTGGAACAGGGCTTGTGCGAGGTGGTTGCGGGACAGGCCTGTCTGGAATAGGACTGGTTCGTGGTGCCTGCGGAACTGGTCTATCTGGTACAGGACTTGAACGACTCGGTGAGGGCAGTGGCCGGCTGGGAGGGACATCTGCACTAAGCTGTCGATCAAAGCTTGGAGAGCTAGAATCGTTGGATGGTGGCGGTGCCGGCAAGGGCTTGTCAAAATTGAATCCCCCAGACATCTTCCTCTCCTCCTGCTTCTTTGAAGGTAGTGGCCTGTTTGGAGGTCCAGGACTAGCTGAGCGGGGAGCCTGTATCGTAGGAACTGGAAGACTCAGCCTTGGAGGCTGTGAAGGGATGGGCCGGGATGGTAAGACCGGGGCTGAGGCATTCTGCGTCCTGCTGATGGGGGGTGGTTTAGATGGTGGCGGACTGGTCTTAGCACTACTTGGGGTTGGAGTCTTACTTCGAGGGGGTAAAGCTGACACACCCAGGCTGCTGGAGCTCTTGGGTGGTGGGGTGGAAGAACCCTACAAGAAATAAGAAAAAGCACAAAACTGTGTCAACTCTGCAATGCACTTTGGATTACATTTGACACTCACGGCATTTTCATTGTTAGTACAAATCAGGAAGTCTTGCTACAGAATAGCCGCTCAGAAATACCAGTATTTCTATTATGTAACAGTTATTTGATAATGGCATCTGCAGAATCATATCCTAATCACAGAGCTGAAAAAGGAATGACAGATCTTGGATGTAATGAAGCAGAGTAGTAATTGAAAGAGAAAATTTATGAGCATTTGTACATACATGGGAACTGGATCATACTATGTGAGATGAAAAATTTGTCAAAATTTGAGAAAAACTATAAACAAAGCACCTTTTTGTTACCTACAAAAATGCTATAAATCCATCTGTGGTTTCAACTGCTTTCCTTTATACATGTACAGTGTATATATTCCATAATTTCCCATGTTATGTCGTTTGCACTGCTTCAGTCTGATATTTTTCTCTCCTGTGTGAATTGCCATCTGTGCATGATATATCATAGACATTAAGTGAAATAAATATGCGGAAATACACTGAAATGTAGGGATGAGTAACGACTATTATAATCATGGGAATTAAAGTTAAGATTCATAGTGAAAGGAATGCCATGTACCTGTCTCTGACTGGGTAATTTTGCAACAATCTTAGCTTTGCCGAGGTAATCCTTCCTTTCCAGATTGTCAATCTTGGACTTTGGAGGCTTGAACAGCAAGGCCTTGGGTGGCTCCAGCAGCTTGAATGAATGACCATTCTAGGGAGAAAACATCAAGCTTTAAAATTAAGGGTTTAATTTACCATTTGCAGATGAAACAAAAACAAAGCTTTAGTGCTTCAAAATAGTTCTAAAATGTGAGTAAGGGATAGAAACAACCAATGTGACAATTTGAATTAGTATAATCAATATCAAATATTGTTAGATATACAAAATGTGAACAATAATTACATGCAGTTATGGTCTATTGAGAAAATAGTGATATCTCCTTATATTTGGGCTTTATTGCAAATTTCTTTATGGTAGGATGTTTTGTGATACAACTGACCCACACATATAAGCATCAAATGTGATCTCGAACACTTTTTTAAATCACTGGTCCCAATAGCAAACAGTACCTTTAAGAAAGATTTAAAAAATGGATAGCTCAGCCCTACTCATGGAAACTAATGTAGTAAGAGCTAACCGGTGGGACCAGAAAAAACATTCATTCAGAAAGTATTTTGGGTTTCTCTGACTCCCTCCCTCCAAAAAAGGACAAATGTTTCATACAGCTGAAAATCATCACATTAATAGCTAACAATCCCCTACACCAGATGCAGAGTCACAACATGATGGGTTACACAGACAGAAAAGGAGTCAGTTCTTGTGCTTTTATGACACGGGTTCTTACAATTAACAGAGTGATATTTTTCGGATACAGAAAATGGTCCCAAGCAACAATAAGAAGCATGAGATTTGTAGCCTAATCTATTTCCTAGTCCAGTGACATCTAAGCAACGATATTCACCAAGAAATCTCGGTAGGAGTCATCAATCTTGTCATGTCTTGATTCACTCTTGCCTATCCTGGCTTCATCCAGGAGTTTCTGGGCCCAGTCTCTCTGGTCCAACTCATTATAGGTCCAGGCCTCGTTGTGAAGGATCTTGGCACAAGCAAAATTTAGTTCGCAAATGGATTAGACAAAGGTAATTATGTAATGTAAAAGTGGATATATTTGCGGAATGGAGATTTCTGCAGCGTGGAATGTTTTGCATATTTCACCCAACATAAACTAGTGCAAAAAAATAAGTGTGCAAATGTTGTGTTTTGTGTAATATCACTCCTTGTTTTTTAGCTCAAGGCATATTGTACAGATATAAAATAATTGTTATGTTAAGTTATTCATAACTTTCTTCACTGTCACCAGGCTTGCAGCGTGAGTAAATTTGCGGTCGTACAATGTAATGCAGACCAGATAACTTTTACTTTTGCCGTACACAATGCAAAAACCATTAACCACTTTGGCAGATGTATTAAAGCTGTTTGAAGCACTCACTCAACTGCTGTGAAATTCAGGACAAGCAAAATCATCTTACCCAGCTGGGCATGAACAATAACTTGTGTGAAAATATCCACTTTCACAGTAGTTGGTTTAACAAAAAAAGTTAAGGAAGCCTATTCCGAATTATCTCTGTCTGACATGGAATTTAATGGGATCTACTCCCCTCATTCCCTCTAATAGAAATTACAGGCCTTCACTGAGATCAGCACTAAATGATAAAAGCCAAGTGAAATCCACACCAGCCAAATCTCAAATGTAATTTGAAATGCATTACAAGTGAAACTAATAAGTAATTAATTACCAATTAAAACTCACAATGAGTACTCATTAAAAATCATTATCTGCAAGGGCTGAAAGATCCTACTTTTCCAGAGGGAGGGGGGGGGGGATCTTTCTACTAATACTGGGTTAGAGGGACACTTGAGTAATGGATCTGTATACATATTGCTGATGTTATCATGCAGCAGTATCAGAGAGGAGGGTATAGATAAACACACCCTCCCCTGCCTTCCCCCCTCTTCTCCAAGGACTAAGAAACCCTACAAATGGAAGAGGAACCAAACAATAGACTTTGGATTCTTGATGTTCCAGAGGAGACAGGCAATACAAAACAGAATGCTGATGGCAGATAGTCCTTGTGATGCAAGTAATTCTTCTCCAAGGAAACATTTTACAGGCTTCCTCGATGGGGGAAAGAAAAAGCAGTGTTGAGTGTACTTATCTAAAGGCGTCAGAATTTGAACTCCTTTCCGCCCACACTGGAACCCTTTCTAATCATGGACTATATCCCAGGGACACATCCGCCATGTAAAGTTTTGATATCATGAAATCTAGTTTCTGGGCTCATCTCTCACATTTCATTATATTTGATATTGGTAGATTTTGATGGAAACCACATCCGAAGGGCAAAGTGGGTGCGGAGTTACAAGTGAAACAAGAAACCAATTATACTTGGGGAAGTCAGCTAGATGATGTCAGCCTGATTACGTCATGAAAACAAAACTTTTACGAAAGAGTATTCACATGTAAATCACAAAAGTGATTTCTATTCCCCAAAAGACTGCTTAATCAACTTTCGTTTTGTTTGTTTTTTGTTTTTTTTGGTTTTTTTTTCTAATCTGTGACCATTTCGAAATCCGGCTGTGCAAGGCTTATTCACATCCTGTCAAATGCTTACAAGAGTGAAAGTCACTTGGTAGTTTAATATGATAATACAGGAGTAATATGCACGAAGATACAAGCATCAAGATACCTCACACTTGTACAGCTTGTACTGCAGCCCAAGCTGCTTGTAGTCAATCTTTGGGTTGCCCCGCAGAGTCTCGTGCGTTTTCTCGAACGCGCGCCACGCCTCCTCGTGCCTCTGCAGGTGTCCCAGGACGATGCCCAGCAGGAAGTGACCGATGGCAAGATGGGGGTCCTTGGACACCACCTCCTGGAATGTCTTTTGAGATGAATAGAAATAACGGTTTATTGCCACTTGATCTACTATCAAATGGTCCATTTCACAGTCCGTCTATTACACCACTACAGCTAAACTCTATGGCCCGAATTCACGAAAGTGGTCTAAATTTAAACCATGGTTTATGTAAATTTCTTCTGCGTAGATATGATTGACAGATTGCGTACGCTAACAGGCATCCAGTAAAAAAAACGTGCATTGATGCGCGCATGTATTGGTACGCCTATTTAACGCTTATTTTAGACCATGGTCTAAATTTGTACCATGGTCTAAGTTTAAACTACCTTCGTGAATTCGGGCCATTTAGTCTACTGTCAATTTCATCTAATGCCCGTTTGGTCTGATCCTCACTTGGTCTAATGCCAAGTTTGGCTAATTATCATTTCGTCTAACAACTAGACCGACTAATCGCAATTTTGTTTCCTCGGGATTTTTTCCCATTTGGTCTAATAAACTGTGGGTATTAGATGAAATGGGCATAGCCCATCTGGAAGTAGGCAAACTGGTAATGAGGCTATTGAAGTGAGAAGTGGACTAAATGGTCACTAGACGAACTGGGTGTAGACGAAATGGGATTAGACCATGTGGGTTGAGACTAAAATGGCTATTGGACGAAGTGGGAGTAGACCCAAGTAATAGATCACCGAAAGAACATCCGAGAGAAAAATCATGAGCCTGTAGTTGGTCACTCTTTATGCAATATCTATTCTTTTTCTCCACTCTGTGTGATATGCACATGGAGGTTGATCACATTGGGAGATGTCAAGACCTTACACCTGTATACAGGCTTGTGGCTTCCCAATATGAAAACAAATGTCTCGCATATGAATTCCCCTGATTTTCTTTGTGCGCTCAAGCCACCATTCAGTCCCTGTCTTTAGATCAATACACTAGAATGAGAAATTGTTCAATACATCGTATCAGGAGTACATCAAGTACAGAAAAAAGAATGATAATCACCTTTAGTTCATCATGCTTGTGGGGTATAAAATACATATACCATAGGAGAAATTTCTGGGGTACAAAAAACAACAGGAATAAACAATGTAGTTCCCCATCCCACCCCCCCCCCCCCCCCCCCCCCCCCCCCCCGGTCAATGGCTGTACGCATACACAGTTGTATGTGTACCACAAAGCATGAGTGTTTGTGCATACATGTACGTGTTTGCGAGTGTTAGTGCAGAGCAAACACTGCAGCTCATGAGAACTGTGGCTTACCGCGAGGGCATCTTCCGTCTGTCCCAGACTCTTTTGCAAGACACCGATGTTGTAGAGGATCTTGGCCGAAGGGTCGACGATCCCATTGTGCTGATTGAGGGCCTCCTCCAGGTCGCCCCGCTCAAAGGCAAGCACACCCTCGTGCCAGATGGCGATGGTGTCCTTGTGCGTCATGCGTGCCATCATGGAGGGCGTCGGGGAGCTGCCCCCATTGGTGGAGGAACCAAATTCGTCGTCGTCATCCGAGAAGTCATCGTCGATGGGGCGGAAGGTGTTGGAAGGAGCCTGAAAATTCTGGAGAGGAAACAAAAGAGTGGAGAAATGGCATAGACCAATGAATGCAAGTTTCAGCTGTAGAGTTTGGTGATGATCAGCTATCTTAAAACATGGCTGAAAATTCTGGATCAGCAATAGAAATTAAGCCAAAATGGAATATTCAGTATGCCTCACATAGCATGAATTACAGCTTTAACCCATCTAGGAAGAGCTGATTTTGCTTTAACACGCATTTCCCATAGACACCTGCCCAAACACACACCATACTCGGGACCAGTCTTCAACAGGTTAAAATGCTATGCACCCTAATGCAGGAAGGGGAGAGGAACAACCCTTTCCCACACCCTTCTCCCACTGACAAGCCATAAAATCTCTCAACTACCTGCTCTCTGGCCTTGGCATCACAACACCAACAACAAGTCACCAGCCATGGTTTTATACTTAAAGGACGAGTTCACCTTCATAAACATAAGGATTGAGAAAATGTATTATATTAGTAGAACACATCATTGAAAGTTTGAGGAAAATCGGACAATCTGTTCAAAGGTTATGAATTTTTGAAGTTTTTGTGCAGTAACCGCTGGATGAGAAGACTACTGCAGTGTACGATGTCACATGCGTACAACAATATAAGGAAAATATAAAGAGAATTTCACAAAATTTCATCTTTTGAAAAAAGTACACATTCCCTTGACTCGTTTCCGACATATGTCATGGGTAATATTATCCCCCCTACCTTTACAAAGAGGCAAGTCAAATGCTCTTTTATTATGCAAAAAAAAATGAAAATATGTTGAATTTTCTTTACATTTTCTTTATACTTTTGTACTCATATGACATCACAAGCTGTAGTAGTCTCCTCGTCCAGCAGTTCCAACACAAAAACTTTAAAAATTCATAACTTTTGCATTGATTGTCCAATTTTCCTCAAACTTTCACTGATGTGTTCTACTAATATTGCTGCATTTTCTCAATCCTTATGTTTATGAAGGTGAACTTGTCCTTTAAGGGCAGATTCTGAAATCTCAAAGCACACTTTAAGCTGTAAATGATTACACAGTATTAAACTCTATACAAATGGACTTTCTTAAACCCATCTATATAATGGTATTAAAGAAAGCGAACACTCTGGAAAAGTATGCACTGAGAAAAGAGCTCTGAAGCACAAGATCTATTCAAGCACTTTACAAGACATGCCCTGTGCAATGAATTGGACAAAAACAGGATGTGAAACTCCAGGGCAACAACAATATGAATAAAGAGATTATCGGATTAAGCTGAAATTAAGCATGCTCTATCAGCACATTCTATACATGACTACTACCATCTTTCAAAACAGTAGCATCATTCTTTCATAATCTATTAGAGTTGAAAGTGAAGACTGTGTAAAGGGTCTTTAAGAAATGATTTGGGGCCTCTAAGATACCGCTGATCACATGATTCTACAAAGATAAAAGTGTTCTAGAAAAACTGCTGAAAACACAATTTCCCATTAGCTCTCTGATCCCAAACTTTAGAATGATATAGAAGAATTGCTCTTACAGAAAATAAGAAAAACTTAAAATTGTCTAGGTTGACCCGTCTCACCTATTTCGAATCCTTACGAAAAATCACGACATGCGAGTTTTTGTTTGTTTTGTGATGCACGGTCACATACAATGTATAATGCAAACAGTTTCTGAGTGGAATGGATGGGCAAACTTTCTGTTCAATAAGAAAAAGAGAGTCCTCGTTTGCAAACATGCACATTCTTCATGATTAGATTGTGTATGCCGACACATGACTACAGAATGTTTACCCTGCTTATCTCAGGCCGTATCTAGATCTGCAGACGATTGTATTGCCCTAGACAGCTGGATGACTCAGTTACAAGTACCAATCGTAGACCACAAGATCAAGAGTTTACTCAGCCATGTCTGCACCAATTTTGCAAACACGCTATGCCTTTAAAAATGTCAAGATCATGTGTGCAAATACTCATTTGAATGGACAGCATTTTCTAGATCTGTAGATAGTTTTTGTTCTGAACTTGTCGCCTGTTAAAAAAAAAAAGTCATACAGCCGAAATAGAAATATCAGTGATTAAAAAAAAAAAAAAAAATTATTAAACTATGAATACATTAACTATGAATATCAGCCCCTCTTTCCCCTAACCCCCCCCCCCCCCCCCCCCCCATAATGAAAGGATAGAAAGAAAAAATACATGTATGAATGATAATAGTGCTATAGCAGGGCTGCACACTAACACATTTTCTACTGGTCCAACCTAGTGAGTACCTAATTAGGTGAGGTTGGTAACCTAGGTACCTATTTATTTCCCATTTTTTACTGGTCCATTCCTGAAAAAGTTCCTGGTCCGACAGTGATTTTCACTGGTCAGGGACCATCAGACCAGTGCCAGTGCACAGCATTGACTATAGGGGAAAACAAGCGTTTTAGCATCAGAGACAGGGTATCAACAACATCTTACAGTCATCTACAAATTTCGACCATACCAATTCTAAGATACTTTTACACACACACAATATGCAATAATTCTACCTCATTCAGTCTCCTGTACACACGGTATGCATGATACAGGCTTGTACATGTAATTGTATTTATGCATGACAGGCACGTCACATCCGCATTTGCTGAATAGAGAGACACACAGTACACACCCACTTGCAAACACAGAATCCATATACACACACACCGGGGTGTAACATACCGGACATGGGAATACTTAAAATTGGTCTTTGCCTTCCACTGTCCGATTGTGATCTATTAACCTGTTTACAGTGGTGACTCATTTGATCTAGGCCTTAATTGATTCAGTAATAGCTAACCACACAATATACTAAAAGAAAACAAATCCTCATCACATATATTTGCATTTAAAGCATAGTCTTAGCAATATGACTATCCTTCACATATTATTTTACATATTTTCAGCAATTTCCTTTGGTAACAGCCTATGATGTCGCCATATACACTCAACATCCCTTCCTACTGAATACTCTTTTCTTCCTCACAATCATCGCACTTCCTCATTTCAACTGCATTTGAGAATGATACAAGGAAACGACGTATTAATGTGATACACTGTAACATGAATCACACACTGATAGTTTTTCCTCTTTTTTTTTTTTTTTCATGTTTCCAAGGATCCTTTGGGTATCGAGATTATTACATGACCCTCTACTATAATGTAGCTAAATTGTAGCAAAACTTCAGAAAAACTATGGTACTGAAAGAAGTGGGGAAAAAAATAAGTTAATCCAACAGGGCATTGATTCCGAAACATCCTATAACTGCAGAAATGAGATTAAATTTCTGACAAGAAATGATGGCGATAGTAAACTTCTTTGGCCACGTCATTATAAGTATTACTATTCACAGTTTCATAAATGCAGTTAAAATAAAACAAATTGTGCATATATACATGAAAAATTCAGCATATTTCCTCCCAAGCATTCTCATGTCCTCATTTCTTTCAATCTAAGCATTGCACATGAATATATGTGTAGTCTCTCCATAAAAACAACTTGACAATCTGAAAATCATTACAATTCCCCAAACTGAAGGAAAAATAGCCCAGCCTATAAAATGCTAGAGTTGTGAAGTAGTGTCAAGTAAATGTTTCAGAATGAGGAAATAATAGCTGAAATCATGAAAAAATAACATTTCTCATGAATAATAAAGTCATGTTTTGACAGCACCCTGCACATGTAAGCATTGTTCATTAACTTAATTCCAATGCATACATTAGAACTGGGAATAAAGTGTAACAGCATTTGACTTGAGGAGGACTGCCACTTCTGGAAATCAAAAGAAAATATTGAGGCACGGGAGGATCACCGCTCGAAGGAACTATATTCAGTTCACAAACGGGAAATTTGTGCATAGGGCAATTCCACGATAACATGGACATGACCATCAAATTTTCGCAATGGTCAAATCTCAATCATTTTGGTATCAAATTAAAGCTTAAGGACGGAATTTTTCATATCTGACCATCTTGTTGGAAAATTACATAATCAACTTTGCTAAATATGTGCATAAAATCAGCATAATTAAATTTGAGATAAATATCTGAAAAAATATAATGAATTTAAATAGATGAAGCATGAGAAAAAAGTACAGTATATTTTACTGAAAGAGCAGTGTTCCTAACTGTAATGTGTACAAACGTATATGACATGTCATGGCGTTATGGTGCACAGTTTTTCTTTATTTTGTTGTTTTTGTTAATCTGCTATGATTTTAATAATGTCATGTTTTATTTGGAAGTGTTATACTGTGATGTCAAATATTCATTGTAAATGATCATTTCACACTACCTAAAGGAGAAATGTTAAGAGTTGTGAAGTGAGACAACAATTAATTACTAGTACTAGGCATTTAACTCATGTGGTAGAACATATTTTTTTCTTTCTTTTCTTTTCATTTCAAAGTTGCTTATGATGATATGCATAGATAAACAATTAAAGATTGTTCTTACGTGCTACATTTTGTTTGTTATTTACATTTGATAAGTGAATTTATACTCAAAAGTGTCACGGTGTTTACATAACATAGAATTGCCCCATAGCTACAAATGTGGCAATGTATATCAAATTTGTTATAAGAGCAAATTCGTATTGAAAATTGAGTGTATTTGCTCACTTTTGAAAAAGGAAAAAGAACACACCTACAGCAAAGTCCAGATGGTACCTCTGCCTTTAGGTTCATGGTGTTCATCCCTATGACAAATAATTACTTAGTGTGTGAATGTGTGCTTTTTGTACATTACCCAATAGCATAAAACAGGAAGCAAATTAACCCATTGAGGACGAGTCCCGAGTATACTCGGGCAAGTGTCTATGGGAAATGCGTGTTGTAGCAAATTCAGTCCGTCCTCAACGGGTTAATACTGACTACTCACAGAACTACAAGAATATCAGTGTTGACTTAATTTGTGCATAAGTTGATGTCAACCACAGCAACAACATTAAGTGCTAATCAAGTTCGTTACTATCAAGTTTACATGTTGTAAGATAAAACTGAAAGTAGAATCGTGCATCCTGTCAGTCATCATGACAACACGTACAACCAGCTTCCAGGTCAGGTGGCATTCCCCGAATGTAGAGAAATAGCAATGAATCATATGAAATGAAAGAAAAATACTCTGCGAAACTGAATCTAGAAAGAAAGTTCTATTATAGACAGAGGAAATATAATATCATAAAATGGATAAATCTCACTCCACTCCATCCCACCACACGTATACAATACATGGCTAATAAGAGGTCAGTAGTCAGTTCCCTCGCAACCTATTGTATTACATCAAGGCAAACATCACAGTGCCTTTCCCTGACTTCCACCATCTACCTATTCTGATAGACTTTGTCCTGACCAACCTCAAATCCCAAGAAAGCACTACCAGTCACTGGCATAAGCCACAACCTCAATGAATAATCATAAATAAATGACTCATTGTAATGGATATTATCCCTGTCTCTCAGTTGTCTGTGAGGAAATGTCAAGGCACGTTGACATCGAAAGCAAATGAGATGAGAAAAAAAAAATCATACCAATAATTAAGAGCCAGCATAGTAATACACACAAGGTTTTCCTTTGTAACTCTTGCTTCCAAACAAGAACAAATACGGTCACTTAGAATTATTATCACTTGTATTGTCAAAAAAAGAGTCTGTGATATACTCAACCTATATGTACTTCACGTCCAGAGGCTGGTTCAACGTAAATTTTTGTCCCATCCATTTATCGAATAAGAAAAACTTTAACCAACTTTTCACATCTGTCCTCCAATCAGTCTTAATCATTAGGAACTCATAGTTATTGTTTATATCATATCCATGATTTTATTGACTGAAACAGCAACGTCCATGTTCAAGCTACACTGGACGGCATCTTTCCAGCAGTTCACAATATTACTATTCATTTGCATTCGAAAATTGCTCCATCCTTAATTGTAATCCCTAAAATTCACTGATTTTCCATCTAACAGTGGTAAATCTGTATCTCAATCTGACATCCTTCCCAGTAGCTCTAATCTAGGAATCAACTGCAAGTCACCAAATAACAGAGAACATTAACAATATAATGAAGTGACCATTTCAACTGTGTCTCTTTGATGAAATGAACTGATTATTACTCAAGTTACTATTCATGTCTCTTCCCTTTCTAACATTTGTGAAATTTGTAGAACTCATATTGTTTCTTAAATTCCATTTGAATATATTCAGTACTCAGTTGTGAGATAATTTCAATAATTTGTTTTTGTCTGCTAGAGATGTGCAAATTAAATTCCCACTTCAGACAAGTGTTCATTCCATGATGCAATGACAGAAAGATCCGATAAATAGCCCTTCCCCATCCCTCAAAAAAAAAAAAAATGATCTAAAAAAAAGAATTCTGAGAATGACTGATGTTTTGTCATCTAGACTGACTGATTTCTTCCTGTTTTGTTTACTGTGCCCCAATGACAAATTGTCAATATGATATCAATTGATCACTCGCAAACCACAAACATTTCTGAATGTCCTCTTGCATTTAGAGTACTGACGATACATCGCCCACTCCTATCGTTGCACAGGAAACAAAGGTGAGATGTAATACACGTATCCCACATCGTCTGTGTATGGTTTCCTGTTGGTTATTTGTTTTTTAATGTCACATGTTCATACACATGATAAAAAAAGCATGACAAATTTTACTGGGTATCAATTATTATTGATGACTGTGTCAAACTCTTCTGAGCTCTGAGATAGATGGACAAGAAAATATATTTTCTTTCACTCTTTATATGCCTACACAAAGTTCAATAGAGTCTATCACATAAACAGTTGTGTTTGGAGTTTCCAGTTAATGACTCATCAATCATAATGATAAAAGAATCCTCATCACATCTAACGATGAATAAAAAGAACTGAAACCACCTCTGGGGAAGCAATTTTCACTATTGTTTTCATTATGTGTTTTAAAGTCAGTTCCCTTAATAGTAGAAAGTGGAAAGTTTTGTGCTTTTGATCTTTGTTCATCTTTTTGAGAAATGATGGAATATTTTGACTATCTATCTTCAGGTACAGGTTTTCTCATGATAATTTTTATCACTTTATTTTTTTTTTTGGTCGATTTAGAAATTCATGCAATTAACTCCCTCACTGGCATTGGCATAGCTTTGATTATAAAGACATTGGTGACATTTCAATTTACAATCACTACACAGTCCATTTGCTATGAATGATGTTGTTCATTGTAATTTGACATTTTGTTGAGGAATTTGAGCCTCTAACATAACATAAAACATGCAACTACTATAAATGCAAAAAAATTCTCATAAAGATACTTTCACGAACAGCAATTGATCTAACGTTTTCTTGAGTAATTAATTTCATGCTTTGTGGTCATCTCAGTATCATGATAAAATGTTTGTAAACAAAAATAAGACAAACACTCTTATTGGAGAAAGTTTAACTTTTCAAACAAACCATTTAGTTAAAACATTGCCTAAAAAGCAATCAAATTTCTCAGTAAAAAAAAAAATTCTAGAACATGTATTAGTAGTCACTTGACACTGCAATGCTAGCATGCTGGTCTTGGGCAGTGCATGCCGGGAATATTTCAGCTTCCGTTTTTTTGTTTTTTTGTTGTTTTTTTTTCCCACAAAATTTGCACAAATAAAACCACTGCAAAAATGTAAGCATTTTCAGTCACACGGCAGTGCCTGTAGGCTGCAAAAACTTGATGAATCAATATAAAAGGCCATTTCAAAGTTATTACTCTGAATACAATAATCTTGAATGATACTATAATGTTTTGCTATGCAAGATAATAAGTATCAGTAGAGCATGCTTTACAAAATCATACAAACTGAAGTTTCAGTTATCACCATTAATTTCATCACTTCCACAGCAGAGTCTAGGTGCAAAATAACAATCTCCATGAACTATGGCAGATTAACGCATTGAGAACGGGCAGAATTTGCTACAACACGCACTTTCCCATAGACACCTGCCCGAGTATAGTCGGGACTAGTCTTCAGCAGGTTAAAGGCTTCTTTATGTAGGCCTACAGTGTAACTACAAGTACTACAAGTAACTATAAAGTACATAATTTGTACAGCAATCTCTATGAAAAAAAATCTATTTGGACTCAAAACAAACCAATATGATACAAATGAAAGGTAGACATTTCGACATCTTACCGCTTTGTTGTTATTGTTGCTGGAGTCAGACAATTCGCTGAGGACTTTGGCTTTGCCGAGATAGTCGATATTCTTCAAATTGGCAACTTTGCTCTGGGGCGGACGGAAGAGCTGGTTGGTGGGCAGCACTAGAGGTTCATACAGCTGGTTGCTCTGGGAAGAAAGATGCCACGGGAAAGAATTTTATCTCTCTTTCTCAACTCCAAAAAATAAAAGTAAGAACATCAAATTTGAGCAAGGAATAGTGGCCAAAACATAGAAGTTCCTGCTCTTTGGGAAGCCCTCTGCGTTTATCACCTTTTACCACTTCAGCTACTAATCTTCATGATCTGGCACTGTTTATTTACTCTCACATTTTGTTTATTATTGTAATCCTCATACCACCTATCAAGACAATGATGTAATCATTTTACCATGCACCAGAACCAATAAAATCAAAACAAATCTGTTGAGTATTATCATACCAAGCAAAAACAAACGACACCCCCCTCAAAAAAAAAGAAACAAAAAAGTCAGCATAAACCATGTCACTCAAGACAATTTTGTTGTTGTTGTTGTTGTCGTTGTTGTTTTGTTGTTGTTGTTGTTGTTGTTGCTGCTAAATGTTCTCCATCAAAACTTTCCAGTGTGCTGGGGGAAGGGTGTGTATGTTGACAGGACTACAGGGTTTTCCGTGTGTCACTGAGACTTGTCACAGCTACTCGGCATGTCATGTGCACTATCTCCATTGTTTGGCAGTGCCATACTGTGTTCAACCTTGATAACCCTGGCAGAAACTGTCATCGGTCAGCATCAACACACACTGGCTATTAAAATTCATTTGACTCTCATTCCACGACACCCGGAGTTTGGAAACCAAACACTGAATCAAACATATTTTGCAATTTGTATTCATTGGAGATGACCTGATTCAATTAATTCCTTTTCAGAGATTCCTGGATTGACTGGCAAATTTGGATTGTGTTTGAAGTGTATCTACAATATCAATTACCCCACTAAATACTGGTTAGTGACAAGGTTAGAGTAAAGATTAGGATTAGGGTCAGGTTTAGTGTCATAGTTTGGGTTAGGGTTAGGATTACATTGTAGGTTCAAGATTAGGATTAGGGTTAGGGTCAGGGGAAGGGTCTGGGATAATTGTCCAGGGGTTAATTGCCCTAGAACTGTATTCCTTCATCTCTGCAAAGAATTTTAATCCTTGAATAAAATTCTCATCAGTGCACTGCTCAGTCAAGCTGTTGATTATGGGCAAAAAGCAGAATACCAAGGCACACACCATCAGAAGTTTTTCCGCTTTCTCGATCATGGTGCCGTGGCGGGCCTCAACGGTGACCTTGCTGGCTTGGTGGAGGAGCTCCAGAGCGTACTCTGAGCTGCTCATCATGGTGGCGTAGGTCAGCGCCAGGTTGTACAAGACCTGCCGGTCAAAACACAGAGGAACACCACAATGTGTGTGGCCAGTCATAAGGGCCTATCTACATCTTATGTACATACTTTTGGTTAATAAATCAATCCAAAAATATGTTAAATGCAAACTGTGTTTGTAATGGAACTCAATAAAGAAAGTGCCCCTCTATAAATTTGAATTTAAATATCTTTCACTGAAAATTATACAAATTAGAGCTTACTTTTCACTAGCAAACACGGGCTATCACTATTTCCATAATCTAAGTGTGGCTTTTGTCAGGTATTTTTTGGACAAACTGTTATAAGCTACGGGAATACTTGGATCTGACTGGCTGAGAGTAAATTTGTAAGAAAAAAAAAAATCTGACAAAACATTCAAGATAAATGCCCACCTTCGCTTACAATTAAAAAAAGAAAAAGAATGTGAGATTGTGTTGTAGCAGTAGCATTCACAAATGAGATTCATGAAAAACTTGAACCAAAGGAAACCAAGACAATAGCAAAAACAAGCAAAAAAAAAACATCTTGAAGAATGTAAACTCACTCACCTCGCACTCATAGAGTTTGTGCACAAAACCCAGCTGCCTGTAGTCAATGAATTTGTTGCCACGTAGAGTGACCTTGGCTTGGTCATAGCTGTTCCTGGACTCATTGTAGCGTTGTAATCTGTAGTACACCATGCCCAGCTGAAAGTGGCCCAGGGCCATGTGTGGGTCCTTTGACACTGCAGCAGCAAAGTTCTGAAATTTGGTACAAACAAGGGCCTTGTAAAATTACAACAGAAAAATTATCAAAGGTCAGGGGAAAAAAAGCATAAGAAGGAAATCCATTAAAAATGGTGATTAATTGAACACTTACAAGGGGATTTCCCCTGAGTTGTATTAAATCTACTGCCGATGAATGAACTATTCACATTGCCTCATCCATAATTGCCCATGATAAAAATACACTGTAGTCCCTTTGTCTCATGTCCATCTAATGAGCAGTATTTTTTCGTTTCTTGCACTTTACGTTTTCATAATAATATGGGCATCCCCTTTATTCATAATTATCATATTAAAACAAGGCTCTCATATGACAGCCTGTTTCAGGTCAAAGTTTTCCACTCAATACAAATGTTCCCCTGAGAATGATGTCCTGTCTGTACTTCCTCTATTAAAATGATGAATGGAGAGCTAGGTCTCTCCAAAGCGGGCTCTTACATGTAGCTTCTTGGCTAATTCTTCAAAAGGATTTTATTGTATTTACTGTTTACACACTGATTTGAATAGTTGCTGATCAACAGTGAATTTTACTCAGTATATATGCATGTCATGCTCTAAAGGTGCTTTTTAAAGGTAATATGAAGAATCATAATTTGCTATTTTAATTCCTGTCTGCGAAATGCTATCTTCATAGCTTTTACACCATCACCACAGCAGCTGATTGAGAACACTCATACAATGTTAAAACAGAACATTGGTCTCCATTTCTGAGAAAACCCATTGGCCACTCATACAAATTTGGTCAAGACCGCGCCCCCTCTCATTGTGACATCATCAGCAAAATCAGCCCCATGTAATGAGCATTTCTTCTCCTTCAAGAAGCAAACACAGGCTCTCACTAATCCATAAACTTCCTGTTTTGTTTCAGGCCGACGTGCCAACTCTCACTGCACGAACAGGAGGATTGGCTCACGACCAATTAACGGAACGACATCACTTCACGGGATTACGTAAGGACGTCATCGCTATTGCGTAGGCGGTGTTTGTCACCATCCTGTTCAATATGATCACTATTACGTTTGCGGCGCAATTATTCTGACACAATCCTTTCGCTTGGCACAGGGACTTGCCTCAGAGCCACATGCGCTGTTCGTCTGTTGAGTTGACCTCATTCGCGTATCAGAATTAGAACAGACATACGTCACAAGAAAAAGTGACTAACAACTTGTCAACTTGCGCCAGTTCAACTATACGCAGATCATGAAGAGTGTATTTGCAACACAGTCAGATGAATGCATCCATGAAGCAAAGATGATTTGATTCCTGCTCAACGGTGGTTTTCTTCTTGAATTTCTCTTTTCCGTCAAAATTTTCCTCCAAATGTGTGCACAAATTAAAGGAGAGGTTCACCTTCATAGACATGAGGGTTGAGTGAATGCAGCAATATTAGTAGAACACATTAGTAACAGTTTGAGGAATTTTTTCGTGTGTGGACAGAAAAATCTCACTAATTACCGCGATCCTTATCGCGATCCAACTCGCACTATTAGTGCGATTTTTCAGAATAATCGCGATTATTTTGCTTGTTTACAAAATCGAGTCTCTTTGAATCGCGCGCGCACGAAACTCTATTGGGACTGCGGGGTCAGTCTTCGGTCATGCAAGTTTCGCGCATGCGCAGTTAACGAGCCTACTGTCACACAGTCATCCAGTGAAGTTGAAGTTGACAGAGATACGCTAGTTACGTTCAGACGGGAGCCCTTAACCTCGAAGTTAGGAAACTTCGAGGTTAGAGCTTGTAGTTAGGGACCGTGAAGACGCACTCGTAGTTAGCAAACCTCGAGGTTTGCTCGATGTTTCGAGCCACGAGAAATCTTATGGTTAGCGCTCTAACCACGAGCCGCGGGGGGTCCCCACTCGTAGTTAAGCACCGTGTGGACACAAAAAACAACAAACTCGAAGTTAAGAGTGACCTCGCCGTAAACTCCAGCCCCCACAATTTCCCTCTGCTTCCGGGTCAACCTCCCAAACGTACACCACAAATACACTACATGTGAAAAATCTATGACGCACGACACAACAACATCATCTTTTCTTCCCATGCGCTTGATCTCTGAAACTGAACACGTCGAACTCGCTGCTGTATTCTGTATTCTTCTCCGACGCTAAAAAAAAAAAAAAAATGTTTTCCATGATCTTTATAAAGGCATAAAGTCATCAGTGCAGTGCTATCTCTGCATACCATGACAGAGAAAAAGAGTACCTGTAAGCGAGTTCGACAGGGTTGGACTAAAGAATAGATAGACGCCTTGTTAGCAGTGTGGGCTGAAACTTCCGGTTTTGTGGTTTTAACATCGAGTTGGACCCACTCGTAGTTACGGGGGGCAGAAGCTTAACCTCGAGGTTTCGTAACCTCAAGGTTAAGATTCGTCGTGTGGACACACGTCGTAGTTAGGGGGCAAGAGCTAAACCTCGAGGTTAGGGCCTGCCGTCTGAACGTAACTAGAAGCAGCTTTAAACAACTAGGCCTGAGGGTGTCTGCATTCCTTACAAAGGATGCCATTGTCACCCCCAAACATCTGACAAGCTAATGACTTAACTGCCAGCTTCCCCAAGAAATGAGTTCAGCAATTCTGGGAAATCCCCTCCCCGTTGAGGACGGGCTGATTTTGCTTCAACACGCATTTCCCATAGACACTTGCCCGAGTATACTCAGGACTCCTCCTCAACTGGTTTTATATTAAAAAAAAAAAAAAAAAGTGCTGCTGCTGAAGGTGGAAATAGTAATATAATTTGAGTACGTATGAAACTCCGGAATGATGAATAAAGTTTCAAATTTTCTTTGTTTACTGCAACTCCACACCATGTTCAGGCTGACTTAAAATTAAAAAAAAAAATACGATGAGTAGAATTAGATGTGACTGACATTAACCCGTTGAGGACGGACTGATTTTGCTACAACACGCATTTCCCATAGACACCTGCCCGAGTATACTCAGGACTCGTCCTCAAAGGGTTAAGCTTTGAACATCAAAATTGGACATAAAAACGAGAAAGAATGTTTAGGGTGCATATGTTTTTCACTGAATACATGGGTATTCGAATATTGGCAGGAGCAATGATATCATCACCTAACAACAGTATACTCTCAGGACTATTTGTTAATTCTAGTTTAAATGCAGAAACAACGTTTTTGGTTAATGATTTGTCTGATTACAGTCTTTTCCCCCTAAAAGTCATCATTGCATTTTCCTCACAAGTCTTGATGACAATGTCACTAAGATACAAAGGATATATTTTCATGGATTAACCTAAAATGCATAACACACACACACATAAACACACAACAAAACAAGACAATGCTCCTAAAAACCCAAAACAATTACAAGAGTTGTACACACAATCACATCAACTAAATGCACACATGTAGTTAAATAGACCTGCAATATAAAAGTATACACACACACACACTAGACACAACCAGCTACGTACTATACTTCTCCAACTTCTCACAATAAAAAAAAAATATTTCTTTCTGGCGCATAAAGCACTCTCCTGGTACAAACATGTACAATATCAAGCAGTCAAGCTGCACAGTGAGCTACCAACTGAACACATAAAAATGGAAAATTTTACATTAACATGCTCATAAATTGCCACAAAGTTACCGTTGTATTTTGATGACCTACTACACAAGAATGTAATGAATGCACTATCCTGCTCTATGAACTCTGTTTTGAAATGTCAGTGTGGTGGAGAGAAAACATTGTTGTTAGACCTTTGGAATGCACTAATTATCCATGCAGCACACAGTACAATATGGATCTGTTTGCAGTTGGTAACCAAGTACTCCACGGCTGAGAGAGAGTGTTTTTGTTATTTTCTCCTGCTTGTTTCCCATTATACCTTGTCATGGCACTCAGAGGTACAGTATACAAATGAGGAACAGGTCTGAGTGCGCCAGTCGGAATTGTGGGCATACAATTTGTTTTACAATGTAACAATAGAATGCTTACCCCACAAGGCATTATTTAAAGGCAACGCCAAGTGGGTTCAGGTTTAAAATTCCATGCTTGATACCACATACTATACACACTATACTTTGACTCTAATGCACAAAGAGACATACTGTGCATCATCTGTGTTATAGACAATTTTCTTGCGAGAAATCCATTTTCGATCATGTTACCTGATGGCAAATTTACTGGATGTATTTTCTTTAGGCTTGCCATAGATGAAAGCCCAACAGCCATGCATCCATTACTTCAAAACAATGCATGGTGATCTAGTAATTACTGGATGCATCAGTGTTTTTAAATAGCCAATAGGCAATCTCTTACTGAGTGCGCGAACGCTTGCTTAGTGCATGAACCTTTGCAAGAAGTGTGCGTACTCCTGCTTCAAGTGCACGATAACCTGCTTACCACTGCATGCGGCCAGTAAAAATCAACATACAGCTCTCGACCACTGAGATCGCAGGATTTTCGCTATCCATGCTATGATACATACAGAATCAGTGCCTAAGCTCTCCGATTGATAAAGCATTGAAAACATTGTGCATCCATACCCCCTTGAGATGTTCACAGAAACAGTTTGTCGAACACATTGTATCACTGATGTGCTTCACTTCAAAATCCAGTACTACATGTGTAGTAGGGTATGGAAGCAGCCATCTTTATCAAGAATGGTCTCTTCCATAAAATCTTACATATCTCCATTTAGTCAAGTCAGTTCTACAGAAATTTGTATCAAAGCTTTGTTTTAAAACCATCAAGTGTTCTGTAATAATAAGAGTTCGAAATGATATCAAAGTAAAGGGCATATGCAGTTGAAAACCTGACAAAAGCTGCGTTTATCATCTTTCCTCTGTTTGAAACAGCTTTCAAAAGCCGTTTCCAAAGCCCTTTAGAAACGGGTTCAACTCATCGTGAACAGGAAAACTGGCCTTGTCACTGCGCAGCTGCATTGAGCATTTTGTTTCGTAACCGCAACACAAAGCCGTTTCAAAACAGCTTTGCATTTTATCTCACTTCGAAAGGCTTCTAGAAACAGGTTTCTTGTTTTCAAAAAGGCTTTCCAAACCCCATAATCAAAACAGCTTTGCGTTTATCATCTCGTAAAATTCCCTGAAAGCCGTTTGGAAAACCTGTTTCTGTTGAGAAAAAGTTGATTTAACGCACCCCAAAACATGCCTTCTTATCCTGTATCCCTATTGTAACCCTAAAAGTGCACAAATAGAATGAGTTTCACACCAGAAAATTCTTACAGTACTGTACATGTATATCAATGATTTTCACTTCAACACACTGTAGGTGCCAGGGCAATTGTACCAGTCATAATCTTGATGAAGGCAATGTTTCTAGCAAAATAGCAGAAAAATTTTAATGTGCTCTAAAAGAGAGCAAAATGTTTTGTTTCACTGTTGTCAATTCTATCGCAGTATGTAGCCTGTGAACCTTTACTATGCAATGAGAAAATACAAATTGTGTATCAGGTATGTATAAACACTTGACATAAATTTGTTCATTTCCTGATCTTCAAAGGCAAAAGTATCTGTTTTGCAAAAGTTCTGTATAAATTCAATAAATGTGTTGTATCTTGTTTTACACAATCCTGATGGAGGAGGAAGAAATGTCATGAATGTGTATTTTGATGATTTCTTTACAGATTGCAAAAGGGCATGAGTAAAAGTGGTGAGTAAAAAGTATAAAGAAAAGTGATAAAATAGAGTAAATTCTGCCCTTCTTTCAATGCACACTTCAAGAAAACAATACAGTGCATTTTATAAACATTCACATTACGTATGCACAAGACAGGAATCAACACAAAAAGTGCTTGATCTCGTACTGTGTAATCTTTGACCATCGAATAAGTATTTCGGCTTTTAACAAAACAAAATTTAGCTTGAAATAAATCAACCTTTAAATATCTGGCTGGTTAGTGGCCATCCACTAGTACAGTAGACTCTCTGTTGAAAGCAGATTGGTTTTTGTATAGACCTTCGTATCAACCTGTCTAGTGATGCTTTGAGATCAATAGAGCATACAGTAGATAGATCTATGACATTTATATGTAATGTGTATTTGGAGTCCTTATTTAGAATACTTAGGATTATATCAGTCTTGCTGATCCAGACCGCTTCTTTGACCTTCCTTGGCCAAAAGTATGTTTCAGAGTCAATTATGTGGGCATCATCCCACCCAATGTCATGACCAGTGTCAATGGCATGCTCTACACCTAAAGTGCTGATAGGGAATTTGTTGTGGGATGTATCTTCCCCTTGCCAATGAAAGTTTTCTGTATCTTTGCTTACTTTTAATTCTTAATGAATGTTTACAGCAATACTTGTTTTTCTTTCCTTTGTTTGTTTCTTATTTCAATGAATGTCCTACATCAAATAAAGTTGCCTGTATTTTACTTTTTTTTTTTAAATGCTTCACAAGTTACATACAACGAAGCTTACATAAGTTTGTAAATAGTCCCAGAATCTCGGTCTTTATCTGGCATATGGGCAATTCCGTGAAAAATGTTACCTTTCCTAAAAATCATAAATCTGTAATAATTTGAAAAATATATGAGCTACAGGGACAAATTTAGTATCAAATGCTAGAGTTTGTCTAGCTCTTTCATTTGAGTGGTATTTTGATATAATTGAAGTGTATTTAGGCATTCTTTTCTTCAAAAAACCCATTTTGGGGCACTATTTTTGATAATTTTTGTAAAAACACACAATCTTTGACTCTCATTATTCCATATTCAGAAACACTTCAGCATTTGTTTCAAAGTAGATCATGGTTAAGAATGAACCAAAAAACACTAAAATTAGCCTTTCCTGAGATATGGACTGTGTTAAAGTATGAATATTGGGACTTTAAAAAGTGGACAAAGTTGTAATGTCCGTAACGCTAAAAATGTAATGTCCGTAACGCTACATTTGTGAACCTGTAGAGTAAATGCTGAATTTGTTGCACACCATTATCAATCTACAACTTAAACAGGACCAGAGCACTCATTTCAGAAGAAAATTACTTTTACTTAATGCTCTGATTCATAAATTTCTCAACATATCCACATGGAGGTAAATAATCGTGTCCAAAAAATGTAATGTCCGTAACGGCAAACGTTTTGTGTAATATCTACCAAATGATTTATATTAACTGATCAAAACTCGGACTGTTGACATTTCAGGATGACTGGGTTAGAATAAACCATGAATGGATTAAGAATGATTGTGCTGAGTTGTTGGAATAAGCCCACAAAGTCACCAAAAATTTTCTAAATGTAATGTCCGTAACGCTGGAATTGCCCATATATGTGTTTGAGAAATTTGCACTCAACTATGACATCTTGGCTTTGTGAAGGTCGTGAGAGATGAAATTTGGGCATTTGAAGTGTTGTGCATTTGTCATAATTACAAACACTTATAAATCTGGAAACTATATCAAGGTGAAAGCAAGCATCACATGAGCTAGGCATACTGAAATTGGCAACTGATTGCGTGCAAAAACCTGATACAATGTTGATCAGATGAGTACAAACAGTGTAGGTTACAGTTTTTGGATAGTAAGATGATAACATAATATTTTGTAAATAAATATGTGCACTCTGGATTCTAATTGTGGTTGAAAAGCCTTGATCATTTTGAGGATAATTTGGACCAAGTATTATTTCAAGATAAAGATTTAAAACAAATCAAAGCTGAATGAATAGAAAAATACAGAAAATATGACTGTGCTTTGTAATTCAACAAAAAGCAAAAACTATTTGTGGAAGTTCATCCTCATTCATTCAACTGCATAACACATTAAACCGATGTATTCAAAGCATACATCAAGGTTTAGACTATGCAGAAAGAGATCAAAAGCCATGAAGTGAGCATTTCAAAGCTAATTTCTTCATAAGAAACCTAAACTTGTATGTTTCGATGCTCAATTGATTGTGTTCAAATCACTTAAATGTAAACAACCCTGGGTTATTTCACGGTTGCTTAGTTTCAAATTAAGGATACACTTTAAGTGCAGTGAAGTACTCTCAGAAACAAGCACTTCAGCTACATCAGTAGGGCAGTCCATCTATCACACTAATTCAATTAATTGTTCCACTGAAACTGGCTTCTGTCCCCCATTGTCTTGCTCACTCTCACCTTCCTAGTTTGTAGCAAACTGAAAGTACTATCTTGTGAATGATCTCTGATTATAGCTCTCATGAAAACTAAAGAACAAAGTGTAGTTTGAATAAAGTTATTTGAAGATACAGTACTTGAAATATAAAAAGTGAAATACTTCAAATCTAGCCTATGTACAGCACCTATTGAAGTCTCCAACTTACACAATATTTATCTACTCTAACATAAGTACTTTTGATAACTGTTATTTTTATGTCTGTGACACTGTTTTCCTGAAGTACAAGAAAATTATGCATTTAGATGACTGTGACATTCTAAAATGAGTTACAATTTACTGGGAAATTAATCTGATCAGCTCTCTGCATGTAACCTGAAAATGTGTATATGGCTAAACACACTTTAACAATGAAGACTAATTCAAGTTTAAAGACAAAAAATCCTTCAATGGATGGCTCAAGGATGGGCCATTGATGATCTAACTTTTAGTTTTCAGTACTTTGTAGATTATAACTCTCGTAGACTGCATTAAGAATGCTCTAGGCCTATTTCAGTATTTATTAAACCAATGGCAGTTTACATGTATGTAATCTTAAAAACTTCCGAAAGTGGAACTTGTCTGCATTGTATGAATATGCATGCATCAAGAAGACAAATATTCATCAGTGTCAAACAAATAGCAAACCATGTACCATACCAAACATGATTTCTTTACTGTTAAAAAAAAAATAAAATAAAGACTAACAAAAATCAAACAATAAAATCAATAAAATTGAGGTGAAATTCTGTATTCATTTTACATTTTGGGGCAAAAGAGAACTTTTTTATTCATGGTAATGACTTCAATCTCTTTTATTCTGAATTGTAATACATGTACTACTGGCACTTCTTATATTCAGGGAATCAGTCAGTCATTTTGCCATCAGGCATTAACAATTTTGAATATTGCTCCATATTGCTTCCTTTAATACAATACGCATGCATGGTCTGAGATTTTCCAAGAAGGTATCAATATTAAACTCCTTGGATTTCCTAAACAATAGGATCATGATAATTTTCACAGGATATCATATTACCTCTCGTGCTAGCTCTGGATTCTCCAGCATCCACGCAATCTGGCCTAAATTGAACCTGATTTTGGCAGAGTAGTCTTTGATCGTTTGAAGAGAATTGAAGGCATCCTGCCACAGTCCACACTTTCCCTTCTCCACACCTTGGTGCCATGTTACGATGATGTCTTTGAAAGTCAACCGAGGATTAGCGTTTCCTTCCATGTTTTGCCTGTTCTTTTCATTTTCATTTCCCACAAATCCGTGAACTGGGCAGTGCGGTAACCGCCGAACTGGAGATGGGTCTCCTCGCAAGAAGACGATTTTCGCAGAGCGCTTGCTGCGATGTCCCGTGATGCAACCAACTTCGTTTCCCTCTCTGTCGTGCACAAGTGGTCCTCTTCTACATTCGCAGCGTCTTTTGTAAGTTTTACCCGGGTGTTGAGGATACGACACTGACGAAGGAAACATTGGTCACAATTCGTTGGCAACCTCTTTCCTGAATCCTCGAGGTTTACCTTGTCCAAAACGTAATTCTGAGAAGGATGTGTTGAAACCACCTCTTCTTGAATATTAGTCATCAGATCAGGCAATGTTGTTTGTTGTAAAACAAGGCAAGCTGTTTGTTGTAAACAAAATTGGTGTATGTATGGGCTCTACCACAGTCCAAACAGAATACCGGTAGGGAGCCTACCGGTAGATCTAGCAATATTTCAATTACAAGAGGGATTAGCGCAACCAATGTTCGTGACCCTAAAATAGAATATCCAATCGATGTTTCGTTTGCAATACATGAATTTGGTCAAGGTCTGTATTTTTTTTTTTTTTTTTTTTTTTTTTTTTTTAGTCTGTTTAGATAGGCAGCAGTGGCTACTCAATCAAATTTTCCTAGCAGGTATTCTCACCACTGCCACTGCACTGGTCTCATCAAAATTCTCAATCTCATGTGGCTTCACGGTGAGGTCCAAGGGGATTCCTGCGCAGTATAAAATGTACTTCGCTCGGACATCGACAAAAAGTTTGACCTTCGCTCCAAGTCAGAGCAGACAGTCTACAAACACTTGCTAAAGTTAGAGCTAGGTTGAGGCACGGTACTTGAGCACTTCATAATTCTGAAGACATCATAATTTTGCAAGTGCTTTCACGAAGCAACGCCCAACGGTGTTTAGTATACTGCAGAGTGTAGTAGAATGATGAGGCGAGGCATGTGGCGCTGTCAAGCGGTATACTAGTAGCTACTACGGGGGAGCGGCCGGCGCGACTAGGGCTGGGGGCAACAGCCGAGTCCGTCCGTCCAGTCTCGAGAGGTTGACGATGGGTGTGAATACGCATCTACCAGTCCTGTGTGGCTGTAGTCAGTAAGGCCGCACGACGTGGTGTTTGACATCTACTCTAATCACTAGTGTCGACATCCACGATGCGGGATGATGTGGGTTTCGTTGCCGGTTGTTGTGTTGCAAACAGTGCAATGCCAGCAAACCTGACGACGGGCGAGTTTTCTTCACTCTCCTCTCCACAAAGTGCATGCAATTTTCCCTGGCCCTCAGCTCCTGGATGGAGTGGCTGCTCACTCTCGTACATTGACGCGATGGCGAAGGGGTACCTCCCCCACAGCCGCCGCGACATCGCGACACAGACGCCGGGCGACGGGCGCGGGATTATCCCTGTTGATTAGGTCAGGAATATGTACGTACGCAAATCCAAGTATTGTACGTCATACATCATCGTCGCTCAGATTGTCTGGGTGAGTATGAATATTCATTAGTGGGTTGTGCTGCTACCTTCACTTTCGACTCTCGAACTCTCACCAGGCAGCTGAGTGGTGGCCGTCGTGGGAAGTCCTTGCTCTCACCACGGAGGTGGGAAAAACCTCCCTGCTCTCACTACCCGCCACGCAACACAGATGATCAATCTTTCGCTCACATCGATCATTTACTTTGTATAATCAAGGAGATATAGCTCCTTGGTATAATTCATATTAAGCATCTGGCCAATCCGTGACTCGCATTGTCATGATTACGAGTAACCTATAGGAGTTTTCACATCAGCCCGATTTTTCGAAATAGCGCGCTATTTTCTGACTTCGGAAATAAAAAAATATCTCGAGCTTGGATTTTTATCGGGCTGATGTGAAAACGCTGGTATTGCAGCAGTGCAGCAATAATGGGATGTTCGGAGCATGCTTTACAGGGGCGTCCGTCCGTTTTATTTTCATGATTGGGATGGGGATGGGTACTGTGGGCATAACTTGGAGAATTATACATACGCCTGCTGTGCGGGAGGTGTATTCCCCTCTCACACGAGGGAAATTTGAATTTTCATAATTGAAATTCAGCGATTTGGTGCATATTTTTTTTGTGAAATATTTTTGGGGTTTTCTGTCAAAAAAGTAAGAAAAATAAATATGAATGGGAAATGTGAATGGCTAAATTGTGGTGATAATACCTGTACCTCTTGTTCCGCTTGTGCGTCATCACTGTGTACTAATTAGTCTATGGGGGTGGGGATACCCCCTCCCACACGGTGAGTTTAAAATTGCATTTTTAGAATGGAAATAAAACAATGTGATGCACACTTTTGTGGAATACTCGCAAACTTGTCAATTCCCATACCATTGAGACCGGGACAGGGCAAGGGATGCGGTGTGTGCGTGGGGGGGGGGGGGGGGGGGGGGGGGTATTTCCCTCCCAGGAGGGAACTTTTACATTTTTACGCGCAGTTCCGATGATGATCTGGTGAACACCAAAAGTTTAACCATAGGCCCTAGCCAATGCATGGAGGGGAGCTCGGAGCATGAGGAGGGGTGAAAGAGGGGATTATCCCCCAACTCTTGTCACAAGAGAGCTTTTGCATTTTTAGAATCGAAATGAAATGACAGTGTGTATGTTGATGGAATTTTGATGGAATATTTCGAAAATTGTCAATAAAAAAAGTCTGCATAAAAAAAAAAGACTACATCTAATAAAGGGGGATAGAGCTCGAGCGGGGGTTGATTTGAAGGGGATATCTACTCACACATCAATCCTGTAGCACTAAACTTTTTGGAATTGAAATGATATTATTACAAATTCTGTGCATTGTTATTGTGACATAATGTCTCAGGTGAAATTATATAGTTCTGGTGTGAATTTACCCACTAGAAGTGCCAAGCTAGCGTCAGTAGTCTAATAGCTTATAGACCTCAGTTTCCCTAATCACCCAGTCAAGTTGGCTTATGTAATCACTCCCCGAGGCAGAGGCATTATGCACCTGCCATTCAGGGTCAACTACCAGAGTTGGGCGGTCAGCCCCATTTCCATAAAACAAAAGCTACAAATGGGCAGTCCGGATGCCCGGATGATGATTGGCCAAAAGTACTCGTATTACCCTTTTAGTGAAAGTCAGCCAGAAAGTCGAATACAAGTTATGTAATTCCGGCCATTCACATGATTGGGTAAAAGTGAACCTTTTTTGTTACTCTTTGTCTCTGACTACAGACAAGACATAATTATGATAAATTATGCAACCCAGGCATGCAGCCTGATTGGCTTGAAATAGGTCCTCTTTTATAAACCTTTATGCTATTTTGGCTTATTGTGGGGAGGAGAAAGTACACTGATTTGCTGAGCTCAGGTCCTTTCCCCCTAACTTTCCTTTATAAGAACAATGTGTAACTTAAAGGTTGCTGACGATCGATTCAGAGACTCCAACCCAAAGCACCTTCTGATCTGGAGATTCTCCCGCCTGAAACCCCTAGCAAACGGGAGACTCAAAGTTGATGTGTGATGTGCGAAGCGCGAAGTTACTAGGGTTCTAGATGCTCTCTGGTGCTATCTACGGCTTATTTTTTTTTCAACATAGCGTATAGAAATAAGTAAGAAATCCTTTCCAACGGGAAACAAAAAGCCAGGGCGGGAGAATAATCTCAAGTGGGAGAACGGGAGATTTAGCCAAAATGGGTTTTCGGCGGAAGATCTCCCGGCGAAAACGGGAGAGTTGGAGTCTCTGTCGATTCGACACATTTTTACTGTAACTTTGTTTCGGTATTTCACTCTGGGAAATATCCCAAACCATATAAAAGGGGTGGAATTGTGAATCTCTTCAGACGAAGAAGCAAGGAGAATACCAAGCTGAGGACGTCTCGACATAGCTGTACGACGAAAGAACTCTCACGATAAACCCGGCAGGAAAGTGATCAACTGTAACATGAACTGTGTTTTGCGGTTTCATTCCTGTGCTAATGTGGCTTTATGGTGGTGAGCGTTTGAGCAACGTTAGCGACAAAGCCAGCGTTAGCTTTGTCATAGCTTTTATGAAATATTCGGAAATAATTTATCTCAAATTTGTACAAAATCTGTGGAAAGGGGCCGAGCGGGGAAGGTTGTGGAGGGGGAGGGGGGGGGGGGGTATCCGTCTCCCACGCGAGGGAGACTTTTCACTCGTAGAATTGAAATTCAACGATTTGGTGCACACTTTGGGTAAAATAAACCCCTCAAAATAAGTCCTGCAATTAAAGTATGATATATCATATTTCTCTTATCCCGTCATTATCTTCATTAAATCTGACATCATAAGAAAGCCTAATTAATTATCTTGAAGACGACACCTCACTCGCTATGATTGGGTGTTCTTGGAATGTGCAAAACAGCTGAGTATGGGGACAGATCAACAGTGAAAAGTCGCAATAATTATGCTATTGATACAGTAAATTTTAGATGAAAAAAGGCCACTGGAATGAGTAATGCTGAAATGAGAGCACTTTCAAAAAAATCTCATTTCCTAAACATTAGATGACTATTTGATTTTGGTCAACCTTAATGTTTGATTTCAATCTGCAGATATTATACTTCAGTTTTTAATTCATGGCTGAAGCCTGGAATCTAATAGTAATCTCACAAAGCATTCTTTTCAAACACATTCCTTCCCTGAAACGACAAAGCAAACGGGAATTATACTGTTTGACATTACACGTTTGCTCCTTTTTGCAACAGTTCACATTTGACCTGTCCCTCATACTCAGTCGTAGATTGTGCATTCCAGGAATGCATAATGTAAACAAGTGAGTTGCCGTTGTAAAGAAAATTAATCAGGCTTTCTTATGATGTCACATTTCAATGAAATGATGGAGATTTAAGAGAAACATGATACATCAAATTGGAATTGCAGGACTTTTTTTGAGGAGTTTATTTTGGCAATGTTCAATAATAAGTAACAAAAAAGCAAAAAAATCTCGAGAATCTTAGGGAGTAAAAAGTTCCCCCCCCCCCCACACACACACAAACATTTTCGGGTCCGCAACTGCCAACATTTTCATGGGGGGGGGGGGGGGCAATAACCCACCTCCCTAAATATCTAGACGACGATCAGGTGGCGCATGTTCTGTGCAACACTTTCAGTCGGTATACGAGATCTTCCGGCTCTCGTCACCGCTTTGAACTAACCGTTTTGTGGGAGGTGAGGTACCGTCTGCTGCTATAGAATTAGTTTATAGGTCCATGGTCTACCGTACCCCGCATCGATGCATTTTCTTCGGGGGGGGGGGGGGGGGGATGACAATCTGTCGACAAGCATGGATACTGCCATGCAACGGGTGGATATAAATTGTCGACATGTAATTGAGTGACATGTTCAGGGGAGAAAATGTGCTGATTTTTGTGACATATAAAGAAGGAAATGATACAGTACAATGCCTGGCGAAAAGGGAATCATTTTCAAACATTGAACATTGTCTGCACACTTTATGCAAACATATTCAGTAATCAGTAGGTATAGTTGCGCGGCAACGGTGTATAAGCCGCACCCTGAATTTTGACCTGTTTCAGCGGGGAGGGGAAAAAAAGTGCGGTTAATCAGGGAGGTGAGACGCAAATGTCCCTGGTTTACAGTACACATTTATTTACGGTATACCCCTTACTGCACACATCTCTTCGATATCAAGTATTAATCGCATTCTTCTAAGAGAGAGATAACAATTAATGAAGAAAAAGTAAAATAATCTGTATGAAAAAAGGAAGAAAAACTAGAAGCACTCGCAATCGAGCACATGTATCCCCGAACCCGTCTCCCAACATCTGGATTACTTTTATGGCAACTGTTGCAGGATACAATAAAATCCAAATAGCTGTAGGTGTATAGATTTGACTATGATACATTTACATGCCAAATTTGGAAAAAAAAAATCGGTCAAGAAACAAGGCAGGGTCGCACACACAAGCAGACCCTGTAAAATTTACCTTTTCATGTATAAAGACGGAACAAGCGAGGGCGCCACCACCAAAAACAATATGGGCATCTCCATTTCACTATAATGCACCTTTGTGCCAAATTTGAAGAAAATCTTATAAGAAATGTGGCTGATAGAGCACACACAAGAAATGAGCATTGGCATCCAAAGTCGGAACACTGAGGGGGCTCAGTGTTATTGCATAAATAAGCACAAGTTATTGCATAAATAAGCACTTTTGACATGATCAAGATGACCTTTGACCCTGTAAAAGGTTGAACAGTGAGGGCAGCATTATCAATAGGTATAGATGTGTAGATTTGACTATGATATATTTACATACCATATTTGAAAAAAAAAAAATAGTCGAGAAACATGACCAGCGTCACGCACACAAGCAGACCCTTTAAAAGTTACCTTTTCATGTATAAAGACGGAACAAGCGAGGGCCCCATCACCAAAAACAATAGGCATCTTCGTCTTACCATAATACCTTCATGCCAAATTTGAAGATGATCGAAGAAAAACTGCAGCCAATAGAGCGCTCACAAGCAGACCCTCTTGAATTTACCTTTTCATGTATAAAGACGGAACAAGCGAGGGCGCCATCACCAAAAACAATAGGCATCTTCATCTTACCATAATACACCTTCATGCCAAATTTGAAGATGATCGAAGAAGAACTGCAGCCAGTGGAGCGCTCACAAGCAGACCCTATTGGATTTACCTTTTCATGTATAAAGACGGAACAAGCGAGGGCGCCATCACCAAGAACAATAGACGTCTTCATCTAACCATAATACACCTTCATGCCAAATTAATTTTGAAGATGGTCGAAGAAGGATTGCAGCCAGTAGAGCGCTCACAAGGAGACCCTATTGGATTTACCTTTTCATGTATAAAGACGGAACAAGCGAGAGCGCCATCACCAAAAACAATAGGCATCTTCATCTTACCATAATACACCTTCATGCCAAATTTGAAGATGATCGAAGAAGAACTGCAGCCAGTAGAGCGCTCACAAGCAGACCCTATTGAATTTACCTTTTCATGTACAAAATTGTATATATAAAGACAGAACAAGCGAGGGCGCCATCACCAAAAACAATAGGCGTCTTCGTCTAACCATAAATTTGAAGATGATCGGAAAAGAAAGCAGCTGGTAGAGCGCTCACAAGGAAATCTCTGCGGCCGCGGCGGCGGCGGCGGCGGCGGCGGACGCGGCGCGACGAGGCCAAATCCATAGTGTCCTCCGAACTCTGTTCGGGGGATACAATAAAAGTAGACGATGACGACGATGATTTAGAGTAATTAGATGACAACGACGAAGAGGAGCTACAGAGGGAGGGGGTACGATTACCCCTGCCCATAGCCCCATCGGCCCGTAGCCCCATATGGGAGCAAAAACAAAAGAAAAACAACAAAAACCCGTTCCGTACGGCCCTTTTATTGCAATAGTTTGTAAGGATATTCAGAAGGCCCGTATACGCTACGCTTCGGAGCAAAGTCCTATTTATGAGCGAAGATTATAGTATGATACTGCAATTCTCCTTCAGTGGTACCTTTTACAACTCTCATAATTATTATATGAAGATAAATGACTCTACTGAGATACTCCTGTATCCATGTAGAGAGAGAAGTATTTTTCCCCACTTTGAAGTTACACATCAAGGCATAATGATCAGCAAATGCTGAGAGAAACAAAGAAAATCCAAAGACTTGACCATCAGAAATATCCTGATGAAGGATCACACTTTATTGTATAATAATTTTGTAATAGTGACACATGGCAAAGCGATAACAACACCAACATCTGTTGAAAAGAAGGGATTATCAACAGAAACCATCCACTTCCCTGGGTTCACCATTATAATACACTGACTTGTGCATGCTGTGTGTTTGAGAGTAGTACAGTATTGCCAACAGAGGGCGACAGTTCACTGGTTTTACCAGGCCTGAAACACAGAACTCTTCTGTGGCCTGAAATCATTACTCGGTACGTCCTTATACGTCGTACGAAGACAAAAACACGGCTTTAGTTGTGACCTCCGCCACAAGATCGGCCACAGACAATGAGTAGGAAAACGTCACCAAGCATTAAATCATTTACAGTAATCTATAGACCCGTGAAGAAAATGCCCTTGAGCAGAATGGTGCAAAGCACGTATACCAATTTTCTAATTGATACAATGAAGGTAATCGAACGGACGTTTATTAATGTAGTTATTATTTTGTCCATATTGATACACGACACGCAGTCGTATAATAAATATAGTGAAAATGAAGTGGAAAATGAAAGCGAACTCCTCGGCCTTCGACAACTTAAATCGTTTTATCAACCATGATGTCATGAATTGCATGATTATTACGTATGTGTGTGTGGATGTGTCTTTGTGTCTGCGTGGTACTTTTTGTTTCTTTTTATGCCCTTTACTAACTGTCTAAGACTTCTGTGATGATATTTACGCAGCTACAAAGGTCATCCCGTTATAGGGTATGTCAATTTGAATACGTCAAACAAACTCTTTATGTTCCGTTAATATGTGGGAGGGCCTATACCCCTCCCATCCCCGCCAACTTCGATCAGCCAATAATATATTTATCCTAATACAATACAATATTGCTTTGTTGTTAATATTGATTAACAATCAAACAATACATGACCACTATGACGAATCCCACAAATAAGTTTTCAGAAGCGGTTTCATTGTGTACCCGGTAGAAATTTGACGTAATGAAATTTGGAAGGTCACCCCAAAGCTTTTAATTGCTATGACACTATCATGACCCGTACCTGAAAATGAAATGACTGATTTCTGGCGCAAAGGTGTTACACACGGCATTGGAAACCACTTCCGAACGACTGCGTTATCAGTTTTTAATTTCCGACGGGGGATACCGCTCTATGCCAGATTTACACTTAAAATTTGTCGATTCATGCTGTGGGACGAGCGAGGGGATATGTCCGGAAGACCTACTGCGATCAATCTAGCACTTCACCGTGGTAACCAGCTCATTATTAACAGCTTCAATCGTGGCACTTACTATAATATTGTCAGCCATAACATCCGGGTCCGCGTGCATGTCTCGCACAGTCATCCTCTGGGCGAGTTCATGCACTACATTATTATAAAGATTGCCTCGGCGTGGTACCCTGGGCTCAATATACAATAAGCATCTGAACAAGTGAGACCATAGTTTGATAATCATTATTGTAGAACAAGGAAGAACGATATTCCTTTTCCTTGTAAATAGGATGCGTTTGCAAACAGAACAGGTATTCTACTCGCGAATATTTACAATCCTCGACACACGCAAGGATTTGGACGAACATATTATAAATGCGCGTTTGATATCAAATCAATTGAATTTTATTTTTAAAATCACCTTTATTATAGGCCCTGCTTCGAACTAATCCTGATATTTGACCTCCGACCTCCTTTTTTTTTCTTCACATGAGAAGTCCCTGTGCAAAAACTTACTAAACTTTACTCAGAATCATGGATTCATGAAACAATGGTGTTAATTATCTTTTTAAGCTTTGTGACACCTTATGCATCAAAGTGCGATTCTTTTTCATGTTCACATTGGCCTTTATAATTTGACCACTTAAAATACATGCTGCAAAATGAAGGTAAGGGGTCAAAGTTTCATTTCCTGAAATAGCATTCAATTGTTTATTTCTTTTTTTAAGTTATACCAATGAGGAAATTCAATTGTATTTTGTCTCTCTTTTTTTGTGGTGGGGGCATATTGTAATTTGTATAGCCATGAGGCAATGTCTTGGTTCTCATTGCCTATAGCCCTTTGGAGGCGACTTATAAGCATTGGTCCGGCGTTGGTCCCATTTATGGCTGCTTAAATGGCTTATTGGAAGCATTCGATACTAAACCTTTGCGAGGTCACAGTTATGCAAATCAATTTAATCAATAACATTACAGCAATTATGATTAGAATCAATTTTCACGAAAGGAAAAGTTATAGCAAGGAACAGGGCGATGAAGCTGAGACCAGGTATAAATTCCATATTTCAGCTGGAAAACGTCAAAAGAAACGAAAGGATCAACATAGAAATCAGTAGTTTCCGTCACTTGTACTCGATATTGGTATAGATCTTCTGATTGCTGATGTTGGTTCTATCAGGTGTCATTAAGACCTTGTAGCTTTGCCCCTCGCTTTTTTTTCTTAACTCGATTAACTTATCTACACTACAAATTACTTTTTTTAATGAATGTTACTCTTGACTACTCACCCGCGGAGTAATTTTCAAAGTGCCTGTGTGTTCACTATTTCTGTGGTCAGTATTATGGTTCACAATTTGTGCTCCAAACAAAAACGTGGCAAAAAAACTGTCTAATTTGAAACGCGCATTGTACAGTTCTGAGTAATCAACAATTAAGATTTTATTTTCGTCCCTCAGAGGTCAGTACTGTATACACTAGTATATCCGCCAAATAACAATGCTATAGATGGCCCTGTGAACGGCCTTGTGCACTGGCATAATTTGGTTTACCACCTCGACTCAAATCACTGATACAAGGCGGGTTATCCCTTCAGATGAATAAAAACACCATTTTACCCATTTTTACCCCTTTGGTTGTGTTATCATGCAAACAGAGTCTTCTGTGTTGTAAAGAATAACAATATTCTTTTCGGCAGTGACTTCGTTACAGTGAATGGTTGTTTGTTCACCGTATCAGCAAATTTTGAGTATGTTTTATGCAACATGTAACTGTGGACCCAAGGTAATAAGCCTTTTCTTTTTATCTTCAGTCTCCCCCCTTCCATTATACTTATGCAGCACACCAATAAATTAACACACTATATGATAGACGCAAATCTGGTGATAGAAAACTCGAAAGCGCTTATTTTTCTCAGTCGAGAATCTTTACATTTTGATAAACAAGCATTATTTTGGTGGTGGAAAGCTCAACACAAATCAACCGTGTAGCCCATTTCTTTATACACAATACAGCATCAAACACGACAAAAATCGTGAAGCATATAGTTGTACGCCGAAATAATGAACCTGGGTGACAGTCGTATTTCTTTAAAGGGATGGTACAGTATTGGTGGAGATGAAAATTGGGCTTTAACTTTTTTGCGAGATACCAAGAAAACATAATATGAAATAGTACAGGGCATACCATTTTACGAGGAATTCAAAGTTTATTTGATGAAAATCGGGTTTGGAGTAGCTGAAACATCCAAAAACAAAGTGAAACAAAACGATGGTAATAAAATGTGGGTCCCACACTCTATTAGGATCACTCTGTTCTGGATATCTCAGCCATTTCAAAATCAATTTTCATCAAATAAACATTGAAATCCTCATGGAATTATATGCTCTTTCATATTTCATGAGAGATTTCTCACTATCTCAACAACAAAAAAATGATGAAAACCTGAAGTTAAGTCTCAACCAAAACTATACGTTCCCTTTAAAGTTTATAAAGGTGTGGGGGATTGGGTACTGCAGTCCTGCCCGCCCCTCGCCCCCCCCCCCCCACACACACACACACACGCACGCACACACACATACTTCCGATGGGTCTTTAAAAAGAAGCAAAAAACAATTTACAAGAATTGGATCGCATGAATTTCTAAAGTTTCACCCCGAAACTCCTTCAGAGAAAGGGGAGGGGAACTAGAGTCAGACATCGACCTTCTTTGATTACCCACGAGCACACCCCCCCCCCCCCTAAAAATACAAAGGAAAAACGGTCCACCGGCCAATGTTATCGGGTTGTTGGGTTAAATCTGCATGGGTTTAATTTTGATTTATGATTATTATCCCTCCGTTGTATGACTCTTGACGTCCAACGAAATAATGATGAAAAGATAAAGAAAACAATGCTGACATTGAGAACACATCATTATACCGACACCAAATGCAAAAACACCTGAAATGATATAACGTCAAAAATAGATTGGAGGTTTGCAGACAGGGGCACTTGAAATGGCAGTGTTCTTTACAAATGTTTATAGAAAGAAAGCGGATTCTTGTCAATCTACCTTTTCTGCCTCTTCGAAGCGATACTGGGACATCTCGACATGCCCGATGTTGAAGAGGATCTTCGCTGATGGTTGGTCGATGCTGAGGAAGGACTGCAGGGCTCCCGATGTGTCTCCCTTGTCGTGCATCTGGACCCCTTCGTACCAAACCTGGATGGTGTCTTTGTGTGTCTGTTTCTCCATCTCTAGAAGAGACCAGAATATCCGTCTGTACGATCAAAGCTATGATAATCTCGTCAAAATACACAGCATGCACTAGTAAACAACTTGTCGGGCGATCTGTTTTGAAATGAACAGGTTAATCGGCAGTGGGGCGGCCCGAGCGAAACCTGTTCGCCGTATATTTACCAAACAAATCGTCGTTCACTTGCCTATTGGTTCAAAGTTTTCCCTTTACATTTTAAAACACGAAATCGTAGATGAACTGATCGAGACTCGGCATGAGCGTGTTCAATCACAGGCAGCTTCTGTGGTCTAAAATGTTGACGAGTTTGAAGCCCATGTGCTGCAGTAACTGCGATGGTCCTGTCTAGCACACACAGGTGAAACGGGCACGACTAGGACGAATCTGTGATGCACTTTGCAGCACTGGTTGGAACCAGGAAGTATAAGTCCTGGTGGTGGTGTCAGAGAGCACACATAGCTTTCGTTCTCACCTTCCGTGCTTTACCCAATGAAGGCCTATGCACAATAACCCAGCGTGGCATGGACCCCGAAAAGGAGAGCCTTTGTTCGGGTTTGTGTGTCACTCCGTCTCCCCTTTTTTCACTTCCTGGTGATTAGTTAACATGGCTCCAGTTGAGTGGGTCGCAGTCTAAAGCAGTCAGTCTTCGTCATTGTTGATATTTACGTGTTTTGATAGAATTGTCGTCGAGATAGGTATCTAAACACAACATAAATAGGTTCAATGGAGTAAAGAAGAACAACTACCCGTTAGAATAATCATCTCCACTTATCACTTGAGTTTGAAACTAATTATAACTTTGACAATGGAGGTGCGTCTAACATATCGGCCACTACCACTGAGATCAATAAATGATGATTAAAAAAACAACGACTGACCAATGGAATTTGATAAGGAACCGCAAGAACATTTTATAGTGTAAAGTTTAAAGACCCCTTGTTTCTTTTTTCGAGTAGGTATAAATACGGGAAATGACATCTGTAAAAGGTGTTACGCTATTCCTACTTGGCACGCTTCCGCCCCATTGATCCGACTTCGATAAAATCTTGCCTTTCATGATGTAAAACTCCACTCCACGTATAGATTGACTTTCACAAACAAATTCAGATCAAACAGTTTCAATGGAATTTTTCAAAAAGTGAAAGGGCTATGGGAAATTTAAAGGCATTATTTATACCTATTCAGATGAAATAAAATCCCAGCTTTAGTGCTTCAAAATAGTTCTAAAATATGAGTTAGGGATAGAAACAACCAATGTGAAAATGTTAATGAGTATAATCAATGTTGAGATTGTTAAATACAGTATACAAAATGTGAACAATAGTTGTGATAGAATTGTTTCTAGAACAAGCCATGAACAGTTATGGGTTTATTGAGAAAAATATAGTGATTATCTCCTTATATTTTAGGCTTTATTGCGAAATTGTATGGTTTATACTAATGTCTTGTGATACAACTGACATACATGTACACAATATGCATAGAATGTGACAACTCGAACATTTTTAAATCAGTGCTCCCAATGGTGATAAACAGTACCTTTCAAGTTTATCTTACTTTCACTACAAGTCCGTGATTAAACTATTCAAGTAGTTTTGACGAGAACTAAAGACATTGTCATGACCTCGCATGGTACTAGTATATAATTATGATGCTAACAAAATATTCTCTGACTTTTGCTTTTCTTTTCAATGAACTCAAACAGGATAACTTGCCGACTCCACACCAAATCAGTGAAGAGTTTGAAGAACCTAAAGCAATGACCATTTGAAAGGGAAAGGAGTTGTAGTTGCAAAAGTGAAGACCAAATCAGGATCATCACATTTTTTTAACAAAACGTTTATGAGAGCTGTGAGATGAGGTGATATCATCATTTCATGTATAACTTGCATAGAATATTGCTTGATGAGAACATGCAAAGTTTCAAAGGGCAACAACAAATATTTTATATTCGATTTCACACAACAATTCTCCGAGAGTTTGGGCTTATTCTTTTATTCTTTTTCTTCATTTATTGCATTTTATTTATTTATTCATTCAATCATTTATTTATTTATTCATTCATTCATTCATTTTATTGATTTACTTATTTACTTCTTGCTCTTCATTTAAGAGTTCTTGAACATGGAACCCATCACATGAATTCGCATAATTATTTACACGTTGTCGGTCAATATTGCTCATAAACATTTTCGTTAAAGACATGCAAGAGGGGAGATATTTCACCTAATAATGCTATCGCGCAGTATACATTGCACTAATATGCTTATAGTGCAGTGTAAGTGTGTAAACAAGTGCATTGTCTCTTTCAGGATGGTCTCTTTACAATCCTTCCGTGTAATATACTGACATTTTTTCGTCTTCTCTGATTCGCTTTTGTGCTAGGTCGTCAGGAGGCCACGTGCTCACTGATGCTGGAACCTGCCTGCGGCAACTGCAGGGCTACACCATTATGAAATTGTTTGTACGGAATGTTTTTCTTCTAAATTTGAGTTTATGTTGTTTTGCTGTAGCATGGGGGCATAAATCCTGCTCTAGACTCTTGAATCGGAAATCCTGTCAACAAAAGTATCGGCAAAATAACTTTATAGTAAGTATAATGTAGGGGGTATATAGTAGAAGTATATAGTTTTATAGAAGTACTTTATCATATTACATGTATAATAGTATAGTAGTAGTAATAATAATAATGATAATAATGATATCGGTGACATCAATATTAACAATGATGACAAGGAAAACACGATAACAGTAACACACAAACACACACACACACACACACACACACATATATATATATATACATATATATATATATATATATATATATATATATATTGTAATAACATCAAGACTATCTTTATCAATCAATATCGTCGTCATTATCATTATCATTATCATTCATCACAGATTATTCGACCATTAGTCAATTCCACAAGGACATTTAGCTACTTTAGACCATTGAACCACTTATCATCAATGCAGTTCAATGTCATGGTCTGATAAATAGTTGCCGACACAAAATAACAGAAGAAGACTACACCAGAAAGCGTGAAAATTTGGAAGAGTAGGGAAACTGGATGAGCACATCTGTACAGTTTACTTTCTACAGAAAGCAAGCACGTCTAATACTACTATAATTATAACCAAAGACAAAATTTAACGTGCATTCCTGTTCGTCTCATGTATATGTGACGTCACTGGCCAAACAAAGACTGTTTGTAGCACTTGACAAAGAAAGAATGTTAGGAATCTGATGTGTATTATGAACCTGTTTCAGTGTGCACGGACCAAAGATAAATGAACTTCATGATGAATTGTCATGCTAGCAGTAAACAGAGAATGTCGATGACCTATTCATGATATTATACACTCTTTCGATCGTTATCAGTGGTTGTTCTACCATGATATTTTGATGTCTTTCATAGAAACAAAGTACTGGCCCATGGAATGTGGAATAATAGGCCTGCATGGCGCGCTAATTTCATAGGGCTAGCTTGTCATGGATTCTAAACGGAAGAGCCGATTAACGAGTTCGATCGCGAACATGATGTTCAATAGTTCAATAGTTTATTTATTTCCATCATAAAAAAAGAAAAGAACTAGAAATGTCGCTATGGCGACGGGTATGCCTCCGCCATAATGCATGATTCTCCTAATAGGTCTAGATAGTACATGTGGACAATGTGTGATTACATTTTCACAAAATTGGCAAAATATTAATATGGCAAGTTTGTCACAAATGTGTTGAATGTTCACCTTCCTTGACCTAGGTTTAATTGGATGAATAGGAGAGCATGTATTTGGGATTTAAGGACTTTAACTTGACTTTGACCCATTCATATGTTTATGCATTGAGCAATTTCTAGGTATGGAGAAAAAGTGCAATTTCTGTATTGAATAGTAGATTGTTACCATTTTCACCTGGCCTTTGACCCTAAAATTCATAAGATAATCACTGTCAGGCAGAACATACATAAATATGTAGTACGTTTCAAGATAACTTGAGCCACTGAAAAATTAGTTCAGCACTTTCACTTGATCTTTGACCTTTTGACCTTTGAGACAAAAACAAAAGAAAAAAACTTTCTAGAGAATCTCTATTAGGTTATACATGCATACACCAAGTGTAAAAAAAATAATCCTGCTGGCATTGCATAAAAATGAGGGAAATAGTAAAATTTTGAAGTGTTGCCATTGACATTTGACCCCTGACCTTTGACCCCATGAACCCTAAATTCTCTAGATAATCACTGCCAGTCAGTACATGTATATATACTATGTGCCATAAAGATATCTTGAACAATTTCCAAGGTACAGAGAAAAAAGGTAAAGTTTTAACATTTTCACTTGACCTTTTGACCTTTGACCTTTTACCTCATGACCCAAACTTTCACCAGAGAATCTTAATTGAATAATACATGTATACACTAAGTTTCAAGAAAATATCTTCAGGCATTGCGTTGATATGGTGGAAATAGTAAGATTTTATGTATTTGACCTTGACCTTTTTTACCTTTGACCTTGAGCATGTGCGCCCAAAAGTTGATAGGCACAACTTCACCCCCTAATACACATACATGCCAAGTTTCATTAGGATACCTCAAAAGGTTTTGATAGTTACCCTGTCCATAAAATTCATTACGGACGGACGGACAACCAGAAAACATAATGCCTCCGGCACCACTTCGTGGCGGAGGCATAAAAAGGGAACATGATCCAAAGCGGTACAAGTTTTCGATTTGTCTTTCGTTCGTCTGATAAGGGCATTTTCTTTTTCAAATACAATATAAAGTATATGCACGAATGGTGTCATAAAAAAGGAACAATGCACTTTGTCATGGCAACAAAAATAGTAAATAATCACAACGATGGAAAACAGCGTTCCACTAAAAAGCCAAGCTTGTAAGACATGGAACTAACAAAACAACGACAGCACCAATTTGTTATACCAACAAAACATTCATATTAAATTCTTCTATATACTATTGTGTACATTTACTCATTGATATAAATTATGATGTTGATACTATGATTTTAGAATGCAAACATATAAACTATATAACATATTCATGTAACCATATAACATATTCATGTAACCATAACATATTCCGTTGGTATTGTACACCAAAGAACATTATGTTCCCAAATTCGTTGATCATATAAATGTTCCAGTTAATCATACGCATAATGTTCCTGAACACGTTAATCATTATGTTTATTATTGTTCTTTTCAAATCTGTCTATAGGGTGCTGGAAAATAGACAATACCTGCGTGAGATGATCCATGCAGGTAAAAGATCAAAGGTCAAGATTATGGTCAGACTACGTTTTCCCAAAATGTCACTTTTATGAGCTATTTTCTATATACAGCTTGAATGTCCAGTGGTGATGTCGTTTTGGAGTTGATGTACAATGTAACTATTTTGCACGAACATTATTCATAGTGGCGATAGGTTAAAATTTTCAATATTATTGTTGGCACAACTTCAGCAAAGAGTATCCAGTGGTAGGCCTAAATACTGTCTGAAAAGATATATACACTAAGTAAAATAAACAGATAATTTCATGAAATAAAAGGGATGACAGGTCAAAGGTCACGTTAAAGGAAACCAAAACCAAAGAGAAATGTGGATTGAGTGAAAGCAGCAACCTTAGTATCTCTCTAAAAAATATCGAGTGAAAATATTCACTCCTAAAAGAGTGAATACAAAAAAGAGTGAATTTAGAGTGAAATTATAGTGAATTTGAGTGAAAATGTTCATTTTCACTCGTTTTAGAGTGACCTCAGGGATCACTCCAAAATCTTCGAGTGATCCCTGACGCATTCCAAAATGAGTGAAAATGAGCATTTTCACTCAAAATTCACTCCAATTTCACTCGAAATTCACTCTTTTTTGTATTCACTCTTTTTAGAGTGAAAATTTTCACTCGATTTTTTTAGAGAGTAAAACGACTTATTGCATTTTAGACCTGCAATATTTTAACGAAACTTCTATCATTTTGCTATGTTATGTTATGTTGTGTTGTGTTGTGTTGTGTTGTGTTGTGTTGCGTTGCGTTGTGTTGTGTTATGTTATTGAACTATGTTATGTTATGTTATGTTATGTTATGTTATGTTATGTTATGTTATGTTATGTTATGTTATGTTATGTTATGTTATGTTATGTTATGTTATGTTATGGTGATGTTATGTTATGTTATGTTATGTTATGTTATGTTATGTTATGTTATGTTATGTTATGTTATGTTATGTTATGTTATGTTATGTTGTGTTTTTAATTTTGTCTAGAGTCACTTCATTTGAGTCAACTCGAACATTGACTGGCTGAATGCATGCTGGCATCGTCCAGACTGAATGATCTCTATGACATAGAGATAATAAATTACAGTGGGCAGCACTCAAAGAGAGTTTTTAAAATTATAAAAAATATAATATGAATGTCTGCGTCATGCATGTCGCCAAGATGCAAGTTCTTTCGTAACTGCCACTGTGTTGGCGCCCTTTCATAAATGGGCAGGTCTGTCTGCACCACCGAACTAGTAAGTGGTCACGTCTCCGTGGTACGGCGTCTGGGTGGTGCTTGTACCAAGTCGGCCACAAACAATTCGGTCTCAGGCTCGGTTTGAAAACTGAGTCGTATACAGAGACAGTAGTTTTGATTTGATTTGAAACGACCATCGATCTCATTCAAACGACAGATCGTTCATTCTATCAAATTATAGTTCATTTTTGTCACATTATTGCTTCCTCATCAACCTATAAATATATATACATATACATATAATGTATATGTATATATTCACATATATATGTACATATGATAGTAGAAAGTATAAAAGGACAAGATCGGTTCACATCATCAATTTTTGGTAACAGTAAATGTAAATAACAAGTACGCATATATAAAATTATGAACATAGGTAAAAACACATGAATCCCGGTTACATTCATCGCCTCTTTGTTCCAGCACTACTCATCAAGTACTTATACAAATTTCCTTTACTGTGTATATAAAGTACCATACCTAAAACTTTTTTAAAACACTGGTATCATACCAATAATAAAAGTCATGAGACTCTATTTATGACACTTTTTTGATATATCTGATTAATCATCTATCAAAATGGTGATCAATTTCTTATTTATTTTATTTATTTATTTGTTCAAGATTTCATGCGTGTTCACAAAATGTATGCAAGTACATCTCATATAGCCAAGACAGAATATATACGATAAGTATACATTGATAAGAAGCAGTTACAGAAATAGTATACAACTCTAAGAGAGCTACGTTATTCAAGGTAACGAACACGCAAAGGAATTGCAACATAAGCTTAAAGCTTGAAAATCGTTGCAACCCCCATGCACACATTCTATATGCTTACAAATAGTTTAAATGATGAGTTGGGGGGGGGGTATTTACAAAGAGAGGAACATGAGGGGGGGAAGAAGAAATGCATGTGTGGTGCCTATTTGTCCTGTCGGACATTGACAAGAGAGAACAAAAAGAAAAGTTTAAAGTGTCAAATTATTATAAGCAAATTATACTGATTAAATTTCTCATAAATCCCATTCAAATGTCGATTTCAGGGGAAATATATGATCACAGCAAGATTAATAGTTAATAGTACCCAGGAGTTATTTTCACCCATGTCTCAATTAATAGTGTCATCCATGAAAGGTGTTTCCAGAAATATTTCTCAAACCCATGCGACTCACGAGGCGTAACAAGGCCGAGTTATGCATTAGCCGAGTTTATTGCCATTACTCTCATCTTCGTTCTGTACTGTGTGAGGCTCGCGCCCATATATCTGTATACTGTATGTACACGTACACCATGTATCGACCACGTACGTACAGTAATAACAGCATAATAGCGTACGGGTCGTACCTACACACACACGGTCATCACATTTGCTCTTACACTAAACTGTTGAAATACTGATGGTGTGAGAGACTGAGAGTGCTTTAGTTTCAGTTGTTTAAGAGTGAAAACTCATCATGGCAGAAGCAGACTGGGACGAAGTCACTTATTTGAGGAAGAAAACGCCTAGAGCCGCACAGTTGAGGTCTCAGCAGGTAAGCTGCGCCTTTGCATATCAATCAGGTCTAAAACAGAAGTCAAAACCTCAGTAAGATTTTAAGAAAACGTTCTGCCTGGGTGGCCATGAGAGACATTCACTATTCGTGTTGTTACAGAAAGACAGAGTGACGGTGCGGTGTGCAATCGAGAAATTTCTGACTTGGAATATAATAATCCAGGCTACACGCCACACGTTGGAGACTTTACCACTTTACTGTAAGAGCTCCAGATTCTATTAATTTAAGTCTAACGTTACACTACACAGATCGCTTCAAAGCTGACAAAAGTTCAAGCTAAATTTTATGATGATGTAATTTCCTGTACTTCTATAAGTTCTTAGCCTAACTAGTCTAACGCTAGTTATAGAAGCTAGATTAGAACCTCTCATCCATAAAGTGGAAATGGCCATGGCCCGGGAGAGAGAAGAGCTGCAAGATTCACTCTGAATCTTCTTCTTCTTCCAGGTAGAGTGCAGCTTCAAGTTTTGAAGATTATCGCACTGTGAAATGCGTGTGAGTGTGTGGACCCTCACACACGTCTAAGACAGGATAGCTTTTGTGCAAGTGCGTACATGTATTTCTATGCATACAACGTGTAAGTAAAAATTTGTGTCCTCTGGAGACAAAACTATTTCTTCTTCCCACTTCAAAAGAAAACGTTCTGCCTGGGTGGCCATGAGAGACATTCACTAACGTGTTGTTACAGAAAGACAGAGTGACGGTGCGGTGTGCAATCGAGAAATTTCTGACTTGGAATATAATAATCCACTTTACTCAAGGTATCACAGTACCTTGAGTGTCACCAAGAAAGTGACATGCTAACCATGAATGATGTATGTACGGTTGGTCCTACTAACAGTTACTTATTGACCGCCTACTTTCTATTTGCCTGATAAGAATATTTAAAATTTAACGCTAAAATTCACGTAAAAACTTGACCTAAAAATTTACATGATTGAGAAAATCCAGCACTATCAAATGCTGTTGTTCCCTTTTCAATTCGAAGTTTCAGTGTAAAAATATCGCCGTCAAACTGAGTGCCCTCTTTTTAGCTCCCCGCGGTGCTGCTCCTTTTTTAGATCGACCGCTGTTTTGTATTGACAATGCACACAAAGCGAGTTGTATTGAACACCGTGTTGTAGGAAGCTTTTTAGAAAATGCATTGACATCACATTACGATTCGGTTAGAATATTCATTCGAAATTTTGTCCTTGATTAAAACCATTAAGGAACAGTGAATTTTCGCGTTTTCCCACACATCCTCATCAACGTTCAAGTCTGTCAAAGCCAACATTTTTATGTACTCTGTGCGCATTGCAGTGCGTACTAAGCGTTCTGTGCGCCAAAACTACACGGTCGGTTTCAAAAAGGGTGGTCGATGTGTAGTAGAGCTACCATACAAAATACACAATAAATACATGTAATAATCTTGCTCATCTTTTGACACAGGACCATATGCCATGAAAGCAAACAGGATTGCCCTGTCAATGAAAGCCACCCAACCTCAGTATCAGAATCAGATACCATACTTGCGAACTCATTTACTCATGGAGTCATACTGAGTAAACATGTAGCATCATCATTCATTCTTTTTGAGAACAGAATAAAGAGCTAGAATATATTTCCTGCCCTCAGAAATTGTTGCATCGCCGTCTGTCTGTTGGAGCCTTCCATAATCAACAGAGCGTTGATAAACAGTGGCTAGTCTATGTTAGATTTGTAAATTACTGTCTATGTGCTTGTAAATATCTGTAAATCTGTTACTCTATCACTTGAATGGCTGTATAAATTATGGTAAACACACACAGTCTGCAAAAATCTTCAACTACAGTTGTACATACATGTATGAAGGAGGCAGAAGAAGAAGAAGAAGAAGGAGCTCATTAACTTGAATCTAGTAATATTTATCAATGATGACTACGTTGTAATTTGTAATTTGTAGTCTACAGCACAACACATGACATACATTGTACCATTGCCCTGGTTCATTTGCTTGTAAAGAGTGTGCAGTTTACAGTTGTGCCTTTTTATTGTTTGACACTGAATTGACACTGAATTTATTTTTCTAATCATGCTTCATCTAGTGTGTTTGTTTAAGTACCACAATCAGCAATCATTTGAAATATTTCATCACTCCATAACATTACATAGACTACATCACATCTTTTTTTTCCCCCAGATGCTACCTACATTGTAGGTACAATACAACTGTAGGTACCCTACTGTCTAGTTTTAGGGTCTGCCACAGTACATGTATTTCGTAATCTGACTTTTGAATATATTCAAAATTTGCAAAAGTATGATACCAATATTATGATAATGAATAAATGTTTGTGTTTAGTAACTGGCATTGCTTGTGAGTACACTGTAACCCTAGATTAGAGACAAGGCATACAATACCATGTACATTACAATTTCAGTCCCAGATCTAAGCAAATATCCTCAATTTTATGTATAACACTCTTACAAGTACATGTACATCTAGTCCTTGGAATAAAATTGTGTCAAAATTGCACAGTACATATTGTTTTTCCAGCATGTATCAAATCTTTTGATCAAGTGAATTTGATGTCTATTACATTGCATGAAGTGTTGATTTCTGCTTCACTTCTCAGTATTGGTGATTATCGCCCCTCAGTATGGTTGTCGTTTTGTTTTCATATGTTTTCATTTTGTTTGATATTTTTATACGTATATACATCTTAACCCTATGCTGAAATTTCTGGTATACCGATGATTGTTTGGCATGAAGACTTTTCATTCAAAGTAAGATAATGAAACATCATGCTGTCTTTTGCCTTTTTTTCCCCCATAGGCAGTCAATGCAGCACAGAGGAAAGGAGCACAGGTTGATACAACCAAGAAATGTGAGTACACAAAGCACCAACTCCCTCCCCACAACCCCATTGAAAAAAAAAAAAAAAAAAGAAGAGGAGAAGTACAGTGTACATTCAAGCAAAATACAAAAACAGGAACCACAGTATGCAGTATAATAGAATTTGTATATTGATGACTTTTCTTCATGCTGTCTCACTTAAATTACAAATCTCATTTTGTGTGGTCAGCAACCAAGAATACTCTCGTGATGACTTCCCCCATCTTGAATTGCCTGTAAACTGTCCGGATTCACTGTGCACTGTAGAGTGGAATCACTGACTGTTTTAGTCAACAACAAACAAGAAGAGCAGTATAATGACATATGATTTTTGTATTTCTGTTTTAATTGAAAACTATAGCATTTGCCATGAAACACAGTACATATCATACCTGTAAAAGTATAATGCTCAATGGAGCATAAATGAACACACAACCAAGACAACACAATACAACACAATACAACACAACACAACACAACGAAAATGTCTCCCTGCATATGCAGTGGAGTCCCACCATAACAAGAGCCATGGAAATAAATTGCGGTCTATAAAATAATAATTACATGTATTGAAATCACACAATAACAGGGAAAAGCAGCAAACAATCATTCACTCCAAAAACACTAAAACGACTCTGCCTAAGTGGGGCTTCACTGTATATTACCCATGTCTGCACAAAATTAGAATAAAATAACATTCTTTTACTGATTAATTACTGTGGTACATGTATGTAGGGGGAAGAGGAATCAAACTATTATATAAATGAAAGTGTCCATTTTTTGAAATGAGAGCCCCATTTACCCCTTTTCTCAGCTATTTTATATTCAATTTTTTGTTTCATTCGAACAAAAGACATAAAGGATAGAAAATTTAAATCTACCTGCTGAAATTTGCAGCGAATTACATACATGTATATAATTATTTCATACATAAGAATAAACAGTAATACAACTTACACCTGTCATGCCTATTTCCAGTATCAACACCAAATAGGGTAATTAAAATCAAGGTATGCTGTAGAGAATAATGACATATAATTGGACATCAATATCTTAGACCAAATGACAATGAGATATCTCTCCTGCTGGTACAACACTACAAGTGGTCTCTTTTACAAGATGGACGTGGTCTTATGGTTAGATTGTGAAAGGATTCTTTTGCCTTGTGCTTCTGCTTTATTCTTTAACTGTCCAGATTTTGGAATGCTTGAAAACAATCGGTCAGAGAAGAGTTCCAGGATGAGCGTTAATTTCTTCCGACTGTAAACCATCCAGATTTGCTGTTTTGTAACCATACACTATATCTCTTACACTGTCAATCTAGACAATGCTGGGGGAAATAGACAGCACATGAACAACAAAGACACTGCCAAGTTGGATCGTGAGACAGAAGAGCTTCATCGTAAGTATAGTACAGTGTATGATGACATTTAAGATGTTTCCTTGAGATTCCACCTGCCAGAGCACAGTTTGATTGACATAAAAATGGGCATGTTTAATGTGTAGAATGGAGTGAGGAGTTGTACGGGGACATGACAGAAGGCAAATCTTCGTAGTCCCGGAGATTCTGCAAGAGAGTTTCTGAAAACTAGTAATTTTCCTTCCACTCCTGATAAAATAAAGCCTCCCTCATTTGGGAGATATTTCCTATGAATGGTATGTAGGCATGTAACACACAAATGTCTAAAAAAGAATAACAACTTGTAATTGAAGACCTGACTATAAGAACGACCCAAGTCCAATTTTTGGCCAAATTCAGTTTGACGTGGGAAATTGTAGCTTATGTATGGACTCATCTTGTGTATAAATGATAAGTCCTAATTATCCCCGGAAGTGCCTGAAATGAATGAGTTAAATATTTTATGAATGTAAGAATGAAGGACTTTGGTCATTCTTACATTCATATTATAGCGCCCCCTCTCATCCTTCTCTCATCTCTATAACAGAATATCATGTATATGAATCAAAGAATGACCCAAGTCCATATGATTCAAAGAACGACCCAAGTCCATCACACAAAATGGCCTCTCCACAATTAATGTAAATTGTTAATTGTCATAATAATATATGTTCTAATTCGTATATACAATGTTGCCTTCCCATTACAGTTAAATAATATTATTGGACAAATAAAAAAGATATGAAGTTTTTTTTTAGTTTACTCGAAATGGTCTTCCATGGACTTGGGTCGTTCTTATATTCAGATACTCAATTTCTCATTGGAGTTTTTGTGATTGTGTGTTCCAGATAGTTTTCTGCTTATTTTGATGGATACAGTTTACACGTAGGTGTGGTATACTTTCATGTTCAGGTCTAAATGTACCCGATGATACATTACACACACACATACAACCTCTGTACATATTAATGAGTTTGCATAATTATGCACATTATTGTGTATTATGTGTATCTCAATTCATACTTGACAATTTGATACAGTTAGGTATCCATACACTTCCTTAAATGCAAGGTGACCACAAGATGAAGCTAACTGACCTGTGTCACTATAAATCTCTCCAATACAGATAACAGAGTGTCAATGGACGTTGGGAAGATCATCCAGAGAGCCCGGCAAGAGAAGAACTTCACCCAAAAGGATCTTGCTACTGTGAGTGCTGTGTCACATTTATACCAGATCGACTGGGGTCACTTCTTTCTTCCATTTTATAGGACTTCAAAATCCTGTGCCGTGTTGTCAGAAAGAGTAAAAACCCAAAGCAATACAAACTGATTTTATTTTTGTTTTAATATCAAAAAAAAAAAAAAAGAAATTGAATGACATTTGTTGAACATTGGTGGCCAAAGTTTTGATTTTTCTTTTTACTTTCAAGATGTAAAAACTGTAATTCACATAGGGTGGATGAGCGTTCGTTTTATCACAATCAATGGAAATTACCTTTACTTGATAAGACTTTCGCCTGCTGGCTCTGCAGGCTTCTTCAGATCGAGCGTTGTAATTCACATAGCGTTATGGTATCAATACTAGGTTACAGACCTTGATTATCATTTGCCATTTTGTGACACTGCACATCGCATGTAGGTAGGGTTGTAATTTGATTGCATAGTCGTGTGTCAAGTCTTACTCAAGTAAAATTGCCAGATGATTCTTACTCTTATCATCTATTTCTGAGCCTTTGATACCGTGGACTCCCATCATAACGAAGTCCTCGGGACCAGCAGTTTTCTTTTGTTATATCGAAATTTCATTACAACCAAACAAATAAACAATGAAAATACATAGAGTGGATAATGTTGCAGCTTGAATTCTTACTTTGTTGTAACTGAAATTTCGTTATAACTGTGTTCGTTATAACGGGAGTGCACTCTACATACATTGTAGAGGCATGTTGATGGACTTGCATGTACATTGTTAATCAATATGTCAAATGTGGCAATGCATTTTTCGTACCATTTGGGAGTACTGTAACTGTCAAGTCAACCCAAGACGAAATGGACCTTACCATTAGATGTTTGCAATTTACCATTTTTAATGGCATGGTCCATTTTTATCGGTGAATTTGAACAGACATTTGTAAATATAATGTACAAATAAAGAGAAATAAAATTGTAAATCACATTCTTTCTATTACTAGTATTAGACAATGAGGTGATACACAGGCTAACCCAAATTTCTTGTATTGAAGGCTTCGAAATTGGTTAAATATGATTTATAGGAGGAACAAAACGGGAAAACAATCCAAGACAGTTAAGAGCAAGTTGGTGTGGGTACCGGTATGTGAACGTCCTATTTTGTTTTGGGTTTTTTTTCCAGAAAATCAATGAAAAGCCACAGGTGATCAATGATTACGAAGCTGGGAGAGCCATACCGAACAACCAGATTTTCAACAAGCTTGAGAGAGTTCTCGGTGAGTGTGTAGTGTAATGTTGAGTTCCGAGGTTAAAGGGATGGTATAGTATTGGTTGGGGTGATGATTCAGCTTATTTAGGAACCACTTTCTGAAATGTTAAAGAGCATACAATTCTAAGAGGAATTCAAAGTTTATTTGATGAAAATCAGTATTGAAGTGGCAGAGAAAAAAAAAAAGCAAAGTAAAACAAAGTGGTCCTAATAAAAGGTGAACCCACCTTTTAGTTTTGTTAGGACCTCTTTGTTTTTGGATATCTCAGCCATTTCATAACCAATTTTCATTGAGTAAACTGTGAATTCCTCGTAGAATTATGATATGCTCTTTTAGATTTCATAAGAGGTTTCCCACTATTAAAAAAAGAAAAAAAAAAAGAAAAGATATTATAAAAACATTGGAAACCTGCAGCCCAATCTCAGCCAAAACTGTACCATCCCTTTTAATGTGATAAAAAATCTCTTTATGTGTCGCGGGTTGTTTCTTAAACTTTTTTCTCAGACAGGTGTGCTCATGTACATGTAGGTCCTGCTTTCGGACATGGAAAGCTGATGAAGAGACATGAATTAACTGTTCCATTCAGAAATTTATGTCCTTTTAGATGGGAATTTCACTGGTATTTTATTAGGTCATTGTGAAAGAAGTGTTGTGTAAATGCATTTGTATTTCACATCCATGGTTAGTGGGGAAAGTGTTCAACAACACAGAGGGCAACCCTGTTATAATGAGGTCACTGTGGGACTGAGGTATTATGAGGTCATGGGGGCAAGGGTCCTGTGAATGTAACATTATAAGATTTGGTGAAAGGTCAAGACTCAACTATTTAATGTTGGAATCATATTATCATTACTGTTGTTGCATAATTACACCTGTATGTTCAGACTCGCTTAGTGTATTTATTTTTGTATATATTTTGACAATTAAAGAACTTGTACGAAGATTGAATAATTTGAAGTATTTATATGCAAAAGTTTATATAGAAATATGTTTATGTTAGTATTTGTCCTTCAACTGAAGTGCAATATATGTGCTTACATCTGTATGTCCATTATGTTTGAATTGTCTGTTTTTATATTTATCCAGACGCATACAGCTTCTTTCCCTTTCTTTCCTCCCTTTTCCCCTCTACTCACTCCTCTTCTTCTTCTCCTTTATCCTTACATTTCTCCTGCTCTCTCTTTGTGCCTCCCTTCTCTTCTCCCCTAGCCTTTGTTTCTTTTTTTCTCCTCTCCCCCTCACTCTGTTCCTGTCTCAGCCTCACACTACATGTAGCATCCTCTATCTCTCAACATTCCTCATTCCACGCCTCCTCCCTTATTCTCCAATACCCCTTTTATTAGCTTAAAGGGTTGTGATACGTCACTAATGGAGGATATAAGATACATATATATGTAAAGCGGTTTTGTTTTTGTTTTTGTTTTTCACGCAACTCTGTTTTTTTTGCAATATAATTTATATACTGAATGTATTTCCACAACTGATATACTGATTTGTTTTGGTGGTGTCGTAATGATTGTATTTTGTTCGTGTTTTGTATACAAATGTATGTAAGTTATTTTGTGTAACTGTATTTTTATCGATGTAAATCAGACACAATTCAGCCGTTCGGCTGCGAAGTTTAATCAATAAACCATTCCATTCCATTCCATTCCATTATTAGTGTCAATAAATGCCAGTCTTGCTGCTTAAAAGTTGAGAATTTCACATTTTTGTGTGGCATGAGTATTGTGCAGTTTCTAGCCCTATTCATAGGCAAATAATATTCCTTTATTTTTTTTTTTAGTGAGGTAATATACACGTGCAATGTAGGTTGCACATTGTGATTGAAAATTGCAACATTTTCATGTTCTATCTCATCAGTTTTGTATTACTTTTGCATTTGTTTAGCTGTTTTACCAAAAAGGGCCCTTTTTCATTTGTTTTGTTGTTAAAAAAAATGATCTGCAGTGCTTTTCATGTGATGAAATGTGTGATAACTCTTTTTTATGAAAGGAATTACAGCGTATGTTGTACCATGCGAGATATGTTCCATGGTTGTTTGTCGGTCATGGAGAGGCATATCTTCCAAGCAGTTGAACGAGAAATGATACATGTACATTAGATTGAACCATGGAATGCCTTCTTTTCTCCCTCTCTCTTTCTATCTACCTGTAGGGGTGAAGCTAAGGGGTAAGGACAAGGGCAAGCCGATGGGGGGCAAGAAATGAGAGAGGCTGTGCTCCTGCTCCCCGCACTTTGTGACATGGCCTGGCGCTCGCCCCATCTCCATCCTCTTCCACAAGCACTTGGCACTCGGCATGGTTATACGTGTGAAGAGTCTGTCCCCTGGCAGACGTATATCGCGGTCAGAGACATTAGTTTGTGTCCTTTTTGTCCATTTTTAAACTCATTTTTCATCTCGGTGAAGAGCTTGCCTGTGGGCATTCTCTTTCTGTCTGTGCGGCCCAGTTTTGTTTCGGCGACTTCATCATGCAGACAAATTCAGCGCGTGTGTGTTCAGGAGAACATTGCTGATACGGCCCCAAACCAGCAACCCCAGTGGAATCTGATTTGTCATTTATGAATCCACAGTAATGCAGAAAACAACATGTCTTGACGTTTTTTGACAGTACGTACAGCCCATGAGGATTCTAGTGCCTATACAAGTTGAGGACAGTGTATTGAAAATACATCGCATTAATGATCATCAAAAAGAGTTTCACTGTATACAGTATGTCAGCATCATTAATGACATTTACATCATGTCGGTGCCACTAAAAACCATGTACTGAAATGAAAGGCTGCATGTTGGAAAGAGAAAGTAAGAGGGAGAGAGAGAGAGACAGGGGGAAAAAAATCATCATATTAATTTAGGAACATGTACCATTTACTTTCAAACCCTCCATATTATTGGATGGGCATGTGTAATATCGATTGAGTGAGGGGAGAGCTTAGAGTGCTTGTGGAACAGGGATAGATGGGACGTGTTTATCATTTTCGAGTCTCTGCAGCAATCCTTGATATCGGTAAATCACCACAAATGCAGCAGAACCTTCATTTTCTTCACTTTAATTCCTCCAAACTTCTCACTGTGTCTGTACGAGCCAGCTTAAAATTTGCCAAATACGTATGTCAGAAGCAACATTAAGAATAGGTATGAGGCATGTTTGACTCCGGGGGTTGGGGGGGGGGATTTTTTCACTAAATCTCTGCTAGCTACATATATTGTTCGATCCTGCTGTGTGTGGTTTTTTTTCTTTCTTTCTTTTCTTTTCTTTTTTGCAGCAGTAGGGCAACATTATTCTAGGTCGTACCATTTTTTTATGAAGTCGGACAAAAACAAAAATGAATAGAAGAAAAACTGAAATGAAAAATAAAAAATCAACAATCGATGACAAGCAATGAATGCGATCTGTAAAGTGCCATACATGTCAAATCCAGGTACATTTTACTGTGGTGAAAGATACATTGTACATGTACATGTACAGTTGTATATGAGTCATCATGTGTGGTAATGTTACACTGCAATTACATACTTTTGTTGCTTGGTCTCAAGTTCAAGTTCAAGTTGATTTATTTCACTTCCAACAAACAAATAATTAAGAATACAATGAAACACTCGTATACACAGACGTCAGGAAATCAGTACCACAATGCGATAGACAGAATAACATTGTAAAAGAGATCTAAATAAATTATCAACAGAGATATAAATAACTATTATGTCACTGTGGTAAATGCATAAACAATATTGCTGGAAATGGAGGGGACTGCCAAAAAAGCAGATCTTGTAGGATTGGGGAAGTATGATTGCGGCCCCATGGTGTAAGGAGCATTATTCACCTTTGGATGAAGGCTCAGCAGAGTTCATTCAAGTATTTTTAAGGATGTAATCTATTTCATGGTTCTTCCTTAACTTCCCACTCATCAACACACTGTAAATCCTTGGATTGGCCAGTAAGGGAAATATATTCAAAATTGAGTTCATCTGTATCATAATTTTAAGAAGATTTTGACTTTTTAATTTTGTGAATGTAAGCATTCATGATTGCAACTTGGTAAGAAATGTATTCGTGTGAAAATCCTTCTAAGGCTTGATATTCAAACATAGAATGCACCACATACTGTAGAATGAGATGACTTGTATGTCATTATGCCACCACAGCATCACACATTGTTCACATCTCAAGTTCATGAAGCTAGCTATTGGAGATTCTGACTCTGTATTGGTGGTAAATAATTTCACATTTTGTTCACAATTACCCAATGAAACAGAAAAATCTTTATGATCGTTGAAAATAAAAGGTTACTTTTAAAAAAAATTTACAGAGGAAAATGCCTGTTGAAATTTTTTCTTTCTCTTCTTCAGGCAGTTTTGAATATTCTGGTCATGCACAGCTATCATATTGTAGCTCTTGTCAGTTTTCACTCCTGGAATTTGTGCTTAAATGAAGACTCAAATATTACAGCAAGCTGCATGTTTATATTGTACCGTGTGATATCATGACGAATTAAAATTTTTTTTCTCTTTTCTTCTTCAACTTTCAACAGTGAAGTGTCATTTTATTGTATTATTTGGCTTATGGTTCTCTGGTTTTCGCACTTTAACCCTTACTAGGCCGGGCTATTTAGGTAGTTGATAGAGCCGGGGGGGGGGGGGGGGGGGGCCTCCCAGGCCCCCCCTCCAGATCTCGGCCGTCGACCGCGCGATCGCTACGAAAATTGTCACACACATTGCCTATGATGTAATCTAAAATATCTTGAAGTTAATTTTTCAAAAAATTATCGTTTATGCTAAATTATGCTAATTTATGCATAATGATGCATGAAATCAGACTATTTGGTATAAATCGCAAAATAAAGCTCAAAACAGGCACATTTTTTGTTTAAATATTCTTTTTAGTGTCCTTAGCAAATGTAATAAAAAAAATTGCGATGTCAGAAAAAATTTTTATTTTATTGTTTTTTTGAATTTCTTATGTATTTCTGTGTTTTTTCGACTTTATGTTTTTCATTGTTTTTTCGATGAAATTTGTCCGCGACATCGCTCCGAAAATGAAAATATGTTATTCATTGATTTTAATCAATAAAACACCAAAATAATCATGCTTTTATGAAATTTGCCTGTAAGCACAGTTTGCATTGAAATTGTACACGAATTCACGTTTTTGAGCAATTTTTGGTCTGACATGCATGTACATATTTACGGGTAACTTCGGAACCGCGCGCCCGGGCGTCGCAAATTTGGTGTCAAAAGATGCGCGAGACTCGAAAGAAAAAAGTCATGAAACGTCGCGGCGATAGCTTTTTGCGATGGCGATACATCGCGCGGAACGTCGAGGGGGGGGGGGGGGGCCTCGGAGGGCCCCCCCGGCCTAGTTTTTGAGACAGTTTGTCACAAAAAAATTAACATGTTAAAGGGATGGTATAGTTTTGGTTGAGATGGGGACTTCAGATTTATAACTTTCTATGAGATAATTAGAAAGCACTTTTGAAATATTTATTTAAGACAATAATTCTAAGAGGTAAAAGTTTATTTGATGAAAATTGGTTTTGAACTGGCTGAGATATTCATAAACAAAGCACAGTATGGCAAAATGTCCTAACAAAAGGTGGGTCCCACCTT
>NW_027272347.1:0-38301 GCF_040938485.1 Diadema antillarum | reverse complement strand
AGAAAAAAATAAGACCACCTGCTTTTCTACTTGCCACGAGCTAATCCAACTGCTCTCCCCCGACGGTGAATTATGCACCGCGGTTGCCACGGAGTGCCGACTGAGAGGCCATTTCGCGCTTTTATTAGGGTCATCACATGCATCGTCGTCAATGCATTGCGGAGGACACGACGACGATCGAGAGACAGTATCTCATCGGCCCGTTCGGGCCTATTGGTAACAAGGACACCTGCTTACAGTCTGGTCAGAGATTTTCATCACAGGCCACTCTCTAGCTTCCCTACTCCTCTCCCCCCCCCCCCCCATCCTCTCAATAACCTCCTACCCCCCCCCCCATCATCTAAATCCTTTTAATCATTTGATGGGATGCCAAAGATGTTGCAAAGGGGGAAATTTAATGATTTGATGAGAGAGGAATGCACAACACATGTTTTCTTGCTACTTTGATTAGAGAGAGAGAGAGCACCTTTTTTTACTAAAATGTCTCTGAAGAAACATGAATAAAGTTACTGACTAATATGGCCTGTGTTTTATTTGTGTGTGTGTGTGTTGTTTTTTTTTTGACGATGCCTTCCTTTGACATCAGCCAGAAATGTGACAGAAGGCATACTTTGACAATAATTTGCATAACTATTCAAACTGATGAAATTCTTCCATCAAGTTGTTTTATTGCAACTGATTGACAAATTGCCCTACAATGACATGAGTAAGCACATTCTTTATTTTCTATTCTTCATTTTGGCTGTATTAAAGGGATTGTATAGTTTTGGTTGAGACCTAACTTCTATGTTTCTAAGATTTTTTTTTTTTTTGTGAGATAATGAAAAACCTCTCATGAAATATGAAAGAGCATGTAATTCCACAAGGAATTCAACGTTTATTCGATGAAAATTGGCTTGGGAATGGCTGAGATATCCAAAACAGAGCAATTGTAATAAAAGGTGGGATCCACCTTTTATTACAGTTGCTTTGGTTTGTTTGTTTGTTTGTTTGTTTGTTGTTGTTGTTTTTTTTTAATATTTCTGCCATTCCAAAACCGATTTTACTCAAATAAACTTTGAATTCCTCTTAGAATTGTATGCTCTGTACTATTTCATAAGTGTTTTCTTGGTATCTAGCAAAAAGTTAAAAGCCCAATTCTCATTTCCGCCAATACTATATCATCCCTTTAATCTGCAGTTGCCACAATGCTTTGCCAATGGAAGTAACTACCTTTGACAGCCATCTTGAAACATTGCTTCATAGCTGCCGAATGAGTGAAGTGCCCTTTGTACACGAGGAAGTACCTGGACTCACCTTTAGCCAAGTTTGATACAAATTACAAAGTCACGTTCTCGACCTTTGAGAGCACAGCACAATGGCTGTATCTTAAAACAAACAGTTATATGCACATGACACTCAAAATCATCCCATATGACAACAAAAGGTGCACGTGTCAACAACAAAAAAATGTGATCATAAAATACCGCAAATTGATACCAGATGCGCAAATGGGTTTCTATGAAACAAACATTATGTTTGCACAAATCTGAAAGAAAAAATTTCACCTTTGATATTGACAATCTGAAAATATTTGCAGAGTCAAAGAGTCACAAAAAGATGAATGACCAGAAAATAAAAAGAAAAAGCAGCAGAAAGTGAAAAAAAAAAAAAAAAAACAGCACTCGGCAGATCACATACTCATTCACTGCTGGTTGCCCTATAGACGGACCGATCCCATTTGCCGCGATTTCAAAATTTCCACAAGCAATATGGGAGGAGCACAGAGCTCATTTTGCCGTGTTCCAATTGCCTAGATATCTGTTTTATATGTGCCATCTTTTGTTCCCTCGTGTCTTGGGGAGCGCCGAGGAACCATCGGACGGAGGGACGGCTGTGGCTGGCAAAGCCCGGTGACCTCTGCCTATCTGGCATGCTACGTACTTGTGGGCCCGCTCTCTAAGTAATGAAATATACTGTACATTTATGTCAGTCTAGCCCCGAATAAAGCAGCTGCGGATTGAAATACATGCAGCTCACATCTGATGATAACTACAACTTCGGATTCACCAAACTATTTAAAACTGTCCTTTTTTTTTTTTTGGCCATATCTGATTAACCCTTCATTTGCCGGGGCCTTTGGACAGTTGTGTGCAAACCTATGGGGTTTTCTGTACTTGTTGCACACAGATGGTAAATATGCTTGCAGTATTTACAGAAATATAACGACAAATAAACTACATTTAACACAGAGACAAATGAGGACATGAAGAAGAAAACTTCGAGACTATCGCAGACATCTATGCCTACAAATGTTGGTAGGAAATAGTATGCAGATGTTTCAATCCTTACTTGACCTTTTACTTTGTCGTTCTATTACAAATAGTTTTCTTATCCTAAGCAAACACTCCAAAGTTCTACCACAATTGACCAGGACCCTGTTTTATCAGAAGATAAAATCAATTTTAAATTTCCTTACCACACAGATTTACAGTTGAAATTAACTCTATAATCAATTTTAACTCTTCATAAAACAGGGCACTACCATGTTTGTCAAAATAACATGTATCAAATCTTTTATCTCTTGCCTGCGGGCTTGACCAAATCAGAACACCGTTACTCCTTTTCCACAATTCAATTTTCCTAGTACAGTGAAAACATGCAAATCTTTTGGCTACTTCATCAAATATGAATGGTCCCACTGTAATGAATATGAACGGTTCTACTGTCATGTGTATGATACCCTTTAATCACAAATCGAATGTGGTGCCGTGTTTAAATCAAAACATGTCATACGAAGCCACAACATTCAGCTTATTTCTGTTCAAGTCCCATCGTGGCAAATATGTATTTGGAGGGGGGTAATAATACCTGCGTTGCGGTTGATTCTCGCGTTACTGAACGATACGCAAGAGCCCCAGGGTGCACCAGATACGCGATTTGTGCTCGTTGAGACACCGCCTCCAATCCCGGGCAAGGAGTAGATAAGAGTCCGAATATCGGTTTCGCTCTCAATTATACGCTCACTCATAACATGGAGTATGCCCATACATGAGAGGGGAATACAGTGCCACATTACCCTTAGTCCCATATATGTACCTCAACCGTGTCCTCTTGTCTCTCATTTCAGTTTTATACCACCTTGTGTAAACCTGAATTGGTTGCTTCCATTCCCCCTTCTGACTGGCTATTCGTATCGATTCACAACACACAAATACTGTACATAACTGATAAAATATGTGATGTACATTGTTATTGAAACACTGTATTTCACTGTATCTGATTACTTTCGTGTTATACAGAGATCTGTCACGTGAATGCTTACATTGTATATCAGAAACACCAAGAATCATTTAGGCATGATTGCGTATTCATATGACATTTTCTCTTGCATACATTGTGACATTTGATGCTACGCATCGCCTTGAAAACACCCAACTGCTAAAACTTGCAGTCACCGTAACGATTAAGTATGCAGAGCTCCCCCAGGGGCAAATATCACCAGGCTTCCACTGCTCTATGATTATGACGAATGTGGTGTGAATGCAGCGATACTGTTATTATGTTACGGGAAAATGCGTCTGAATGGTCTCATAGCGATGTCTCATATATCAATGCATCGCCAATGAACACACGAATACTCAACATGTCAGAAAAAGTGCCTCCCATGTCAACCTAAATGTCTTGCGGCTGCAGCTGGTCATATTCTGAACTATTTCTATTTCCATTCCGGCTTTTTTAAGCTGCCCTTACAAAGTGGTTCACAGGCTGAAGCAAATAGATAGATGACGATGTGTTCCTCAAGAATCCTTCACTCTCGCACCTATCATATCGCAGGATTTGGTATTCTCTCACAAGTCTTCTTACGTACTACACATCCTAGGGATGCTTACAAAATTGACGGAGTTATTGAAAGAGAGTGTAATTGAAGGAGAGTATATCCTAAAAATAACGGTTGCTTCGAACACAACAGTCAGAGAAAAACCTGTAGTTCTGCACAAACTTGGACAAACCAGCTTTCACAAAAACAAACAAAACAACAAATGCAACAACCATATACGCTTGACCATTTAAATGTAACAAAACAAACTTACGATGTACTGTATACGCCGAATATTTCACGAGGTTTTTATTTTCGCAAATTTTGTGAGTCAGGTGCTATTCGCGAAATTAAAGACACACGAAAATATTGACTCTGATCCCGATGTGAATGTGATGTACGCACGTACTCTTCTCTGTTCAGTGTAGGACTTCACGATCGCGAATTTAACCACTTGCAAAATCGTCGGGAATTCCCGATTCGCGAAAATTTTGACTCACGAAATATATGGCATATACAGTATATGGTTTCCTTTAGGAAAAAAACGATAGGTTTCAGTTTTCAGTTTGATTACGCCATCACTCTTGAACTACACCCCACTAGACTTGATATGCCACTAATTACATATTCTTTTTATTTTTATTACAGAAGGGTTTTTTCCTAATATGTTCCATTTTGTATTTGGAAGAGGAATCCTGCAAACAAACTCATGAAAATCATGTTGATCATGTTCCCAGGGAAATAAATGCCATGTGCCACACAAAAAAGGCAATAGCCACATGACCAAGATAAAATAGCCGAAATGACAGATGCGTTGGGCGACATCCAAAGATTGAAATGTTACCAATGTCTGAACATCTATTTAATTTCTCTCAGATTTTCACCAATCTCCTTTCTTTCTTGACGCCACAGCATTCAATAAAAATTTCTGATGCTATTGCTTTACTTTTTTGATGAACATACTTTTATGATGAGCATAAACAACCCCTATGTTACTTTTAGAGCGTGTTGTGCTTCCTCCTGTGCAGGCAGAATTTGTATCCCTTCATAAACAAGTTGTATACATTTCATACATGTCTACCATCACTTCTTTAACTCTCTTGAGAAGTTCATATAAAGCATTGTGCGCGTTTGTGTCCTTTTCTTTCGGAGGTGATGTTATTTCATCACGGGGCACCGGTAAGTACAACATCTGGGCATTCCAGGCATTAATGGGGTGTTTGTTTTCAAGATGGAGGACATCTTCTGCCAGCTGACCCTAAGAAGTACTCCTCCCTTGGGCCTTGCCATCCCTCCCAACCGTTGTCATCGTCAGAGAAAGAGAGGCTAAAAAATTGAATGCGATTTATCGTCCCTTCTCATCAGAGAGTCAATGTTATTAAAAGTATCTCTCGTCTAATAAAAGGAGAACAGACGCAGCCCCCCAGTACAAACACACACATCACAGAAGGGCCGAAAGCCGAAATAGACCTGTCACAAACGGAAAACCCGCATCCCATCATTTCAAATCCTCCATCTGACGGTATCGGAGGTATCGCCGAGCGTCATACCTTCTGTGATAACATGTCCTCTGTATCGGGCGGGGTGGGCTACCCGTTATCACTACGAAAGAGAATGCATTCACACCACACCAAATTTTCCTGAATTACCAAGTGTGTACAAAGTGAATGGTGACTAATTGAGACAATTCCCTTGAGACATTTTACTTGACTTTCTCAATAAATACTCTTCTGATACTATGAAAATGAAACTTCAGAATGTTAAAAATTATCTTTATCATCATACAGAGAAAGACACACGGTAAGAATGCTTCCCTTGGACTACTTCAGTAATTACAGAAAATCCATAAATCACTCACTTTCATTTCTGAATCATATCGCACCTGCAACATAAACCTATTAATAACCCCCTACTGCACAGCGCTTTTAATGAAGCAATGATATTTGGGGGGTGGAGGGGGGTCTGCCAGGCAATATCTAATGTTTCAAAGTTGTTTACGGTATTTCAAAATTGGAAAATTTTTTGTGATGTTCATTTTTGCTCCATCAAGTTCAGACAGGATTTCTCCCAATTATATTCTCACTGGTTTTGACACATAATTTATAATAGCATCAATACACATGTTTCAAATACAGTAAACATTAAAGTAATTTCTACATCTTCACTTTCAAACTACCACATGATCAAGCAAACTACATGAACACTGCCATTGTATCAGAGTATTCTGAACAACTGGTAACTGAAAACCCCCCTCCCTACCACCACACACACACAATTATATGTAGCTGCTGCAAATCAATAAGCCATCCGCGCCAACAAAGATATTGCCCATAAGATGCTCATCACCTCACAGATGTGAACGCACCCCTTGCCCAGGCAAAAGCAAAGCTGGCTCTGACGTTCAGCTGTTCCTTTTCGGGACGTCATCAATCATGGCTATCAGGTAGATAACGACTGGCCAAGGCAAGAATGTAACCAAATGACAGATGTCACAATCTTTGCCTCCTTTTGCGAGCTCGCGCACACGAGTGTGAGTTACCAACTAATAATGCAACCATACAAACTTGTACACACATGCTTCTGCATGCCCACTTTCTTTTTGTTTTTCAGTAATCTTTATCTTTATCACACAAACACACACACACACACAAACATATTAATTTCTCGCTTTTGTTATACCTTTAAAGTAAGCACATACAACACAGAAGAAGAGATATGAAAATGCATTTTCACAGTAGGACAGTCCTGACTGAAATCAATGACAATACTTTGAATCCATATCGATTACAGTTGGAATTGCTTTTTACAACCACAGACAGCAATTTCTTACCAGTTGATTTGTTTGTTTGCTTTGTAGCAATCCTCATTTTCTCTCTCTATCGCCCTCCTTCGTCATAGATAACTATCCATTCTGATTATCTCTCGAAGCACAGAAGTCTCTCTGATGATATATGATGACTCGGCGCTAACCGCATTGGGAAGCTATCCGACCTTCCCAATTTAAATTGCCCAAATCAATCTAACCTAACTCAATAAGAAATCACATTGCCTGAACCACGCAAGTACGGCACCACAGTGCAATATCGCCGAGGTTTGAGAATAAAATTGATATTTTGATCTTCCAGTTGGGGAATGGGGGCAACCCTATTTCATTTCACCCCTCTCCTCCGTTCTCTTGAGTCCATAAAAATTCTTGGATCCACAAACTCTTCCAGGTATTGCACAGTCAGAGCAGTCTACACAAGATGTGAACTCATTGTAAACCAAGGCACAAATAAAGCCTAACTCAATTTATGACATTAACAGGGAACATCTATCAGCAGCAAAACTTTCCCAAAATGCTGCTTTTACCTTACCTGCATTGACTAACTTTAAAATTTGATCCATTAAACGATTGGATAAGTTTCTGAATTTCCATTTGTTGGGGTTTTGATCTTTGCGCTAGAACCAGCAAAGTGAATGTCATTATGACACACTCTATTTGTCCTATTTGTACACGTGCACCAACTCAAAATGAAATCATGAAAAAAATAAATGGGAATGAGAGATATTCAAAATTCAAAGAATAAATGAAAAGTTTGTAACAAGTTGCTTACTGACAAAATTCATCATCGATTACCATCCTCATCACAGTTCCACTCTTTCACCACAAATGTGAAAAGAATTACTGATTTCATGGTTTTCTGTCACAACTATACAAATATTTGGACTTTCACAAACTACTCAAAACGTTAGAGTATTTTTCTGTTCCTTTCATTTATAAAGTTATTTCTTTCCTTTGCATCAAATGATAGCGGGATATCATCATAAACTTACCTTAATCCGACAAAATGCAGAATAAAATGGGCTGACTTGATTTTAATGGCAGGTCATTCGGATGAAGTGAGAATAAGTTTCTTGGGAAAATTTTTGGTTTTTTGTAGGCTTTTTTTTTTTGCTTTTTTTTCTCTCTCTCTCTATCTCAGGGGATCAACCACAATGCACAGAGATCAGTAGGAATATTAGCTTTTAAACACACAAAACGATTTGGAGGGGACGAGTCCATTGATTCATATCAATATTGGAGGTCCCACTGTTGTGGGAAGAACACTGCATCGGAACTACATTGGTGAGAACTCACGAGATGCAAATAAAAGTGCAGTTCTGTTCATTCACTTAGGGTTTTTTTTGTGTGTGTATGTGTGTTTGTTTGTTTTCTCTCTCTCTTTTACATGGACTGCAGGGGTGAAAGGTCCTTTAGAATTGTACCCCTTTGATGGCGCTTGTTGATGTGGTCAGATAAGGAAGGCAATCCTCAATGTTATATTCATTCATTTGTGAGTGCCCCGGTTACATCTACAAAAGTGCATGTTGCATTCAATTTTGGCAACAGAAAAAAAAAAGGATTAAAGAAAGAAGACAGAAAAATAACTACATTCAAAGGTCCTATATCCATTTTGCCAATTTTTGGCAAATTTTGAAAGGATGAAGAATAATACCTTCCCCTTTTGTGTATGAAATCTTATGGAAATACTGTTATGTCCCATGTCACTTGAGAATACACTTCCCTTTTGTGCAAAGAATAATGTTTGTAACTTTTGTGGGGTTCAAATATATTCACTAGAAATCTACAGTATTCCTTTGCCCTCCATCATAAAGAAAAAAAAGTTTCCAGTTCTATTATTCTGAGGAAAGGCCCGACTTACCTACCTCTACACTATACCAGCTTATAGAAGAAGTCTAATTTTCAGGGTTGCAAAAGGCACACAAACTTTGAAGTCCATATTCATTAATTCAAAACATGTCTGAATTCCTCCCGATGTCATGCATCTTCTCCCCTTTTCTTTCCTAGTTTCACTCTTTGTTACATATTCAAAAGACACCGACGTCATGTCTAAACTTTCTGGGGTTACCCTTACTTCTTCTCTTCTTGCAGATTAGCTTCAAATCCCCTCACGAAGGCATGATATCTATGCAGACATAAGATCGGAAGATCACAGAGCTTAAATGAGATACAACAGAGAATATCGCACATGTATAAAACACATGGGTGCAGCACTTACATGCATGATACATGTAATGCATTCAATCGACTCCGCCAGCTCCCTTGCTAGTGCTCCCCTTTCGTTTTATGACGTCATCAAACATGGCTGTGAAATTCGCAGTATTCGTGGTACGCAAGGGCATCTCCAAGGACGGTCAAACTTGCATTTTCCTATAATTTTCCTCAGGCCAGTCGAGTGAGTTGAAAGTGACATTTTCTTCTGATGTGCTTCAATCTGGCAGTGGACTTGAAATTTGCCTATGTAGCCGTTTTTCAATATATTTTCACTTTAAGCTCATGTGTAACATAAAGACTCGTAAGTCATTGTCTGTTTGTTTGTTTTTACTCAGAATTGAAATACTGTCCATGGATATTAAAGGACAAATCCACCTTCATATACATGTGGATTGAGTGAATACAGCGATATTAGTAGAACACATCAGCGACAATTTGGGGAAAATCTGACAATCCGATCAAAAGTTATGAATTTTTAACCCGTTGAGGACGAGTCCAGAGTATACTCGGGCAGGTGTCTATGGGAAATGCGTGTTGTAGCAAAATCAAACCGTCCTCAACAGGTTAAAGTACCTGCGCAGTCACTGCTGGATGAGAAGACTACTACTGTGTATGATGTCACATGCGTAGAATAATATTTTTTTTTTTTCGAAAAAAAGTGCACATTTCCTAGACATTTCCTCGACTTGTCATCGACGTACGTTAAAGGTAATATTATTCCCCCTGAATTTTGAAAGAGGCAAGCCTTCTTTTATTATGCGAGAAGAGTGAAAATATGTTGAATTTTCTTTATATTTTCTTTATATTGTTCTACACATGTGACATCACAAGCTGTAGTAGTCTTCTCATCCAGCAGTGACTAAGCAGAAACTTAAAAAATTCATAACTTTGGAACAGATCATCTGATTTTTCCTCCAGTTCTCACTGATATGTCCTACCAATATTGCTGCATTCACTCAATCCATGTGTCTATGAAGGTGGACTTGTCCTTTAATCAAACACGAGATTTTCCAATATTCTTTTATGGACTCCCTCACTATAAGTTACAATTACACTATGAAGATGTTCAAACCACTACGGAAGGCTGCAGTGCTCAGAAGATGAACCCACCAGAACACCTTGTTTTCTTTAACCCGTCGAGAACAGGCTGATTTTGCTAAAACACGCATTTCCCATAGACACTTGCCGGAGTATACTCAGGACTCATCCTCAATGGGTTAGTGATGATCTCTGAATCTTCCTTTACTAATGATTAGCTGAACTCCACAGCTTGCCTGTACAGTGTACGTATCCATCAAAAACTAATCCACATATAGCATATATGCTTTGTCCAACTAACCAAAAAAAGTCAGTTCCAACAGCTTCTGAACCTGCCAAATGTGACAATTTTTTACATTTCTTATGATATTCTCTGAGTGCTTTTTGCATCTTTCAGTTGCTGCAAGATGTAAACACTGAATTTCTCTTGGGAGCAGATATTGCAATGACCTTGAATGAGATTGCAACTTGTGCCTGGATGACGAGCCATCATCATTTGAGTCCCAACATCAAATATGCCAATGACTATTGCAGATCCCACGGTGTTCATGTAAAAAAAAAAGGGGGGGGGTACAATTTCTATGCTCCACTCGAAACGCGATGCCATACCAGACATAAAACCGATATTGTACAGAAAATGTATAAATACTCAGGAATGAGGGTTTGATGGTGAATTGTCCATTGCTAAATGGTGGATTCTTCTGCAAATTGTGCCCCAAATGGAGGTTGGAAAGTGCTTTACAAAAAAACTCACATGAACTCTTTGTTTGCTCAATCATATAGATTCACACAAAATATCAATTTAAAAACAAAAAACATAACATGAGAGGAAAAACTTGTGGTCTGATTTGCAGACCCTATTGCAAAGTCTAAATCTGGATTATCAGAATGTAAAACTTCTTGTACAAAGTGAAATAATCTGAATAGCTTAAAATGACCATTAATTTATCTTGTACTTGGCTATTTTTTCCCCTTGTTTCTTCGTTTCATCAAATTACATCACCCTTTGCAGCATCTTTTTACAGGCTATTACTGTAAATGTGACAATTTTGGTGGTATATTGATTTTTGCATATTTTGAGCTACTTTTGGCTGATGCGAGTTCTAAAAACCTGCTGAAATATCTTCACATATTTCTCTGCATATGTTGAATGGGTTGACAATTGTGCAGCGTGAATTAAAAAACCCACAGAGACTCCAACCCAAAGCACCTTCTGATCTGGAGATTCTCCCACCCGAAACCCCAAGCAAACGGGAGACTCCAAGTTGATGTGTGCGAAGCGCGAAGTTCCTAGGTTCTACATGTTCTCTGGTGCTATCTAAGGCTAATTTTTTTCAACATACGATAGCAATAAGTAAGAAATCCTTTCCCCCGGGAGACACACAGCCAGGGCGGGAGAAATCAAATCATCAGCGGGAGAACGGGAGATTCTGCAAAAATGGGCTTTCGGCGGGAGATCTCCCGTCGAAAACGGTAGAGTTGGAGTCTCTGAACCCATGAATATGTTTTTGAGCCGCTAAGCATGAAGAATTAATCGTGCGAGAATATCGACATTTACAGTAACCATTACACCCTGTAAAGCTCCTGTCAAAAACACAGAAGGATGTTATTTTTTTCTATTGAAATATACCTGATGACGTCACTATGCCCGTTCTTGGCGGCGAGGTGGAGTGGCGTGTGCATGGTGACGCCCGTGTGCGAGCTGCTGGCGATCAGCGTGTTGCAGTAGCGGCCGTTCAGGAAGAGGCCCGCCACGCCGCTCTTGCCGAACTCCGCCGCCAGGTCCAGGGGAGTCTTGCCCTGCTTGTTCTTTGCCGTCGGGTTGGCGTCGTATTGCAGGAGAGTCTCCACCTGGCAACAAAGACAGAAATGAGTTAGGAAGAATTATTTCTTCTTCAGGTAAAATATCACGATATTAATCTAAACAGAGATGGCGCATCAAATGTTTTGTTTAAATTAATGCTTTATGATCTTATGTTTAAGGGCAGTTGCACAATACCAGCTAAAGAGCTGAAATGCAAATAGGTCTTTCACGAGGCTGTAAAACTCTTTCAAATTTTGAAGAGAGACTTTATCATGATGGCACTATTAACTGACCTACTATATGAAACACAACTGATTTGACACTGTTTGAAATCAATGATGAAAATCAACCAAGTTTAGCATGGCATAACCTCAATATTTCTAAATTTGGGACAATCTTTATCATTATTATTATTAGCATTTAGGTCAAGTGTATTTAAAAGCAAGTAAAGTAATCTACAAATATTTTAAGCTAAATGAGAACATTTGCTATGACAGAACTGTAATTTCACTGACAAAATCTTTCCATGGGGTTTTATGGGGATTTTTAGGCGATTAGCAGTATTCTGTAAAAAAAAACTATATCTTCTAGCACACACACACATACACAATGAAAATTAAAGTTTTTTGATGTTTTTCTCCAGTTTCCTGGAGTCATGTTTACATCTGACCTTTCTTCACAGGCCTAACGCAACACAAAGATTCAATGTGCCAGGAAGAAAAAGGAAAAAAAAAAAAAAAACCACCAAAAACCAAAATACATCCAAGATGATGTTTGCTCTCTCTCTCTTTCTCATACTAACACGTGCAAGTTAAACACCTCGTACAGTGTACAAGTTTTACTTTCCTTTCTCTCTTTCTCTCTCTCCCTTTTTGTAGCACCTTTCTAGGGTTACTCAGCCCCTGCAGTCCCACATGTGAATGTTTGCGTTTGCCGGTAAAAAAAAAAATATTGAGTGCAGGTGTCAGCTACATATAACTAAGAACACATCCGACACACATTTGCTCTATACCTGGAATCAGTTTGACACACATTTCCCAAAATCCAATCCCATATGCTGGGTAATTCCATTAGGACTGTTTTCCTTCATACAACTGGCTACAGTGGTAAGGTTGACACAGCAAATTTATTGTATTTTTGGGCAGGGGCAATTTTCCTGTTTTTATTTCCACTAGTGGCACAAGTAAGTTGTTCCATGTTTTGTCACTTCCATTTCCTTCTCTATTTTATTTTTTTTCATCCTTTCTTTCTCTCTTTTGGCGTGACACACTTTCTGCACGGACTGGGCCGAACATTACCCTGCGCTGTCACGTGAGTATGGTAGTAGGCACTGCTGCATATTTACTCTGCACTTGCTGGCTTTATCATTACATCTATCCACACACTGATCACCTCCAACCTGGGATGTATCTTCTCGTAGCAGAAATCGTACACGGCACCGGAAGGGAATACAAATTGTCCCTGGTTTCAACTGAGTCATTTTTGGACAAATGGATTAATGAGATTCTTTACAAATTTGTTCGTGATTATGGGGATAAATTCTTCCTCTCCAATACTACCGCTGGTGTGGTATATATTCCTTGCTTCAAAAAAAGGGGACACCAATCACAATATCAAACTTCAACACAGCAACAACTTTGAAGTCCATTCCCAGCATTATTTCTTCTGTGGATGAATGACATGTAGCATGTAAGTGGCAAATGGCATACAAACCTTATCTAGATAAATGAAGACATTTGTTGTCCCTTTTGCACTCAAAGACTTCAAATGAAAATGTAAACTGCTTGCTTGTGACAATCTCATCAATGACCAATTAGCTAAAAAAGATTTCTCCTCGTTGCCACGGCAACATCTTCTGCTTAAAATCTGTAGAGCCAAAGGGACTACGTTTGAGTCTGAATTTTATTTTTTCCCCAGCCTCATCTGGAATATCTTTGGGAATAAAGAAAGCTGAATAAACCAAAAAAAAAAAAAAAAAAAAAAAAAAAAGAAGGAGAAGAAGAAGAAGATATCTTAATTATACACAGAGATGAAGTTGATTTGGAAATGACAACTCATGTGAATGAAACAATATTATCCACACGTTTACTAATGTGCTGCTTTAATGACAAGAACCTTGTGCAGTACAGTATATCGGCATTTCTCTTCATAAGACCGGCCTACCCAAAACTCTAATTTGCAAAGAGGGTATCCACACTCGGAGTACGAGATTCGGAAGAGGAGGAGAAACGGAAGAAAGCCGTAAGAGCAGCATTCGCATACAGGATGTGCTATATGAGTATACCTTGAAAGGCAGTCTGCACAGGCTTCTCCGTTGCACATGTGGATAATATATCACGAGGAATACTCTAGATCTATACCTCGAAGTTTCAGAATGTACTTCTGCAAAAGTAGAAGTGGTAGTGGTAGTGGTGGTGGGGGGGGGGGCATACAGTTGTTCTGCTACCAATGAAAATTACACTCTGCTATGTCATGTAATGTGGATGTTAGCTTGCCTCTCTGCATCGATGTGACAGGCTGAACGCTCTGACATCTGCCGAGAATTACCAGCATACTTCTGACTCGGAGAGAATGTGGAAACAGCTGGTTAAGATGCAATGCAACAACATTCTTCCCTGGTTCATCAGGCTTTCAAAACACAGTGAGCACAATTGCTAATTTCATTTGGTCACCACTCACCAGTTAAATGATATTGCATAAATACGAATGGAAAAGGCAAATATCTGGTACCATAGTTTATGGTCACTATGATGTCAAATATTCTACTTACAGGGTACTTCTGTGATTGAACAGTCAATTCAATTCAATTTACTTCAAACTTTTCTCTTCACTATTTTTTTCAATGCTTTTACATAATTTCTGTTTGAAAATTGCTTGTAAGTGGGCTTCTCATGTAAATATTGTATACAGTTTACCATTTGATTTTAATGATTTAGGACTTTTGGGCAGTAGTCGCTGCCCTATCATATCAAATGCTGTTCAGGTGATGCTCACACACACATGCATAGATAGCTGATATGTGTTGTTCATGTTTTTGTATGCACATCATTTCTCATCAGACATTCAGAACTTTTCAGGCCAGGGGATAGTTTGAGAGATAGGAATAAATGTCAAAATTGTGCTCTGATAACGTAAAGAATTCTTCCCTATGAATGGATCACCACAGTTGGACAGGTAATGGACAGATAAGGGATACATGTCCTACGTGATAGGTGCAGAACAACAACTGCTTCCTCTCACCCAGGCACTGTGCATCATAAAAAAATCTGACAGGACACTATATTAAAAGAAAAATAAAGGAATTTATTTTGTTTTGTTAAGTGTCTGGCAAGTTGTCAATGTCACTCATGATTTTTTAGCTGTTGTTTGTCATTTTCTGGTCCAAATCGGAAATAATGCGCCTAATCCTACATTGCTCACTTCCCGTCTGCCTTACATCAGCCATCAAATCGTTGATCAAACAAAGTATGGGTTATATTTTTTGAAAAAAAAAAGAAGAAAATCTACAGAAATTTTGCTGGCAGCTGAAGAACCTCAGTGAAGAAAGGAAACAATATCAAGGGAAGGTCACATGACATTATAAAGCAGCTGTTCACATTGACAGTGAAAAATCATGATTTTTTTTTGGTTTTTTTTTTTTGTTTTTTTTGGGTGCAACTGCACCAAAAGCCAACCAAAACACTGTCAGGACTTGCAAAATGAACGGCTATTCTTCTGACTGATATCATATTGTGAAATTTGTTTGGCAATGAGAACATTCACGATGGAAAGAGAGTAATTTTCGGCACACACCTTCTACTTGGATGTTCAAAGTCCTCTATGGCAACGCTGCACACTGGCACTAGTCCAACGGTCCAGGACCAGTGCAAATCACTGTCGAACCAGTAACTTTTTCAGGAATAATGCAGTAAAAGATTGGAAAAACTGGGTATCTACTGTGTACTGGTCAGACAGACAGATCAGACCAGTAGATAAAAGGGGTTAGTGTGCAGCCCTGTATATGGTCAGGATGACAAGATACTGGTTGTGGACTGGTTTCTCTTTAAAACTGACCCTAACAGGCATTTGGGGGTTTAACATAGCCAAAATACCAGGTCAAGTGCTCTTGCATTTTACTTGACCGGCAGTAAATTGAAAACTGCCCTGCACTAGTGGCACATTAGTTTACAAGGCCCTGTTCTGAAGCCAAGATCAATCTCTGTATTCGGAGCATAACACCCATAAATGAAGCTCATCATTGAATGGAACTGGCAAAACATTTAAAAGTGATTTAGAAAAAAAGTTTGTCCTCCAGAAAAGCACATCATTTTTTTTTTTTCAGGGGGGGGGGGGGGGAACTGGGATGACTGTCACATCTTCTAAGGAAGTGAATACAAGGTCAAGCTCAGCTCCCCTCCCCCCCCCCCCCCAATTGCATTTGAGAGGTCAAATCATTCAGATTACATAAATTATGCAGAAACAGATTCAAGTGAAACTCCACAGGGAAAACGCCTCTGGACCACAATTGGAGGTAATGTCATCGGACAAAATATGTTTGGGTGGGACATGATTCAAGTTTGTTTTGAGGCTTGGGGAAAGTTACTGTATTACCACAAATCATGTTTCTGAAACAGATCCACAAATGAGTTCTCCACAAAATCTGAAAGGGTTCATTCCTTGCTTTCACATGCACTGACAGTCCTTAGTTTGAATGCTGAATTACAAACATGATTGCGATTACAATTCAAATCATCGTTCATTCAGATGACTGAGAAAGGCTTCGCGGATTCCACAGTTTTGAATTTCAGAGCGAGGAGGGGAGATTTGGCTTCTTTCCAAGTTCCCATCAATCGCTCTTGAGCCGTAAGTAGCGTGTGCTTTGACTGCAGTGCAGCATGTTAGGAGCACGGGTCTTTCTGCGAAAGTCGTTGTAAGGACACCGTAATATCTGCCCCCAAAATATGATTGCAGTTCAATTACATTCACACAGTCTGAATTCTGGTGAAACGTGTTTGGAAAACACTTCTGGACCATCATCTCAAAACCGATTGGAATTACGATTCGAATCACCCTCCGTGATTCCACTTTGCATTCACACGGCAAGAATGCTTGATTTCAAACACAATTCTAGATCCATCTATCAAAATCATGTATCAGACTAAGCACTCTCGATACGCGTACAAGCTGGGTTAAACACGTCCATAAATGAGTTCTCTGCCAAATCTGAAAGGGGTCTCGTACTCCTGCCCCCCACTAGAGACTGACTGGATCGAGTTTTCATTCCCAGAGGTATCTTTCTCAGTGGACGGGGACTGGAAAATTGAGACTAAGATAAACATTAGACAGATCCAGGGAGATAGTTGCTCGCATGAAAACGATACCCCTGACCTTTTGCTTCATATCACTTCAACAGCTATCGTTAACATTCCTCTCAAACTCCAACAAATATATGTCATCTTTTTTTTTCCCATCTTCCAACCGTAAAATCATCAGAGTCTGCTACCATGATCAAATATGGCATCATCCATCACCATAATATGACTCTGGAGCAAAATCGATGGGACGGAATGTGACAAAATCAAATCCCACTCTGGTAGCAAAAATTGTCCAATATATATATGTATTTTTTTTGCCTGGATACTATTTCATTTGCAAAGCCCACATTACAGCACAATATTCTGAGTAAAAAGATACAAAAACAAAGCAATAACTAAATCCCCACTCCCTTTAATAGTTTGCATATGTCTGTGTGTATTGTGTGTGTATGTATGCGTTTGTGTGTGTGCTGTGTGTATGTGTAATAAATTAATTATCTTATATTGAATAGCATCTTGTAGTACCTTGTAGTAAATCAATTTGTATATTGTTTATATGAAAAAAGAAAGAAATATAATAGATTGACAACAACACAACAATGTGTAAACATTCTTTGCTTCAATTGTCCCACGTTTATCTCAAGAAAGTCACAGGTTATGGTTACAAGGAAACCTTCAATAATCTTTCTTTTTCTTTCCATTAAACCTGAACACTTGGTCTTTAAAAAAATATGTCCTCGTCACATGATCTGTGTTTTCTTCAGTATTTTTTTTCCCTCAAAAAACATTGCCCTTGGGCAGGGAGAACGAAGTGGACGACTAAGCCCTTGAATCAGCAAACACCCTCTTACTGGGAAGCTCAGAGCAAAAGTATTATCTGTAAGTGCCAAACTGCTAGAAGTTGCAAAGTGAGAGGACAAACAACAACAATAACACCAAAAACAAAAACAGAAAAAGTAGAATATCCCCAAATCAGACATGGAGATATTTCATAAATCCACAATCTTCTCGACACATCTCATTGGGGGAGGGGGGGGGGGGGGGGGAGGGGGTGAAGGAATCCCTATGAAATCACCATTAGATGGAGCTCATCATGTAGAGTCGTCGTGTACCTAGCTTCATGCCTGTGCCTCCAGTACCACCGAGACTGACACCGTCAAGAAGCAGCGCCCCTGTTTTGCCATGTCTGTCTGCAAATTCTATCCCGCTGTGCAATTGTGGGCATAAATGAAGGGGGGGAACACTTTTTGAAAAGAAGAAAAATAGACAAATCGTCTGTAATGCCACCGACTAGAATTGAGGTCAATCGGGCATGGGATGGAACAGATATTTTATTCCCATTGAGCCACATCCTCAGGTCTCCTTTGCCGGGTCCAGAGGAGTTTCAATAGCTGTCAAAATCCACCTGTTACTCCGATTCTGCACGCCCAACAGGATACCAGTAGGGGATTGTCTTCCGCCCATCCGAGCTGGAGCGGCCGAAAAAGCGACATACTGGGCTGGACTTCCACAATATTTCCTGTCCTGTTCATTTTCCAAAGTATCATATTCAAGGGGGATGTCAAACATAATCTCGGAGACCGATCAAGGAGATCTCAAGAGCAGCTTTAAAGACTGATGCAAATTTCGGCCTTCAATTTCCAAGCTCTAAATCTGAAAGATGCAGAGTTTCATATTTGGAATTTCATTAATTGATCTGTTGGCTTTTGGCCATCACTGACTTCAATGATGATTTGCCCTGCTTCTTAACCAATATCTTTATGCTCCTATAAAACTGATATTTAATCTCTTAATGAACAAACATGTAAACTGTGAGGTAATGGCCACATACCTTGAATGATTTGCTCTTACTTAACACAGGCATAAAAAAAAAAAAAAATCTCAGCTTGCAATCAACCTTGACTACCCCTCAGAGGCCCAATTCAACCCACTGGCTCTGTTTCTTGTAATTGAGCTAATGCATTTTCAATTTACGCTTCTGGGTTATGAGGCAAGAAAGTGGGTAACATGGCCACTGGTAATCGCCTTTCAAGTTCATGGTTCAGAAAGTGTTCAGAGTTGACTGACAGAATGTTTTGGATTGCGGATAATAATGGAACTCATTAATCATTAGATATTTAGTGGTGATCATGTAAGTTAGTGATAGATGTTAATGATAATGATAGTGGTGTTGATGTTGACACTTGTAATGATGGTGATTGTTGTAGTAGTGCTAGCGGTGACATATGATAACGGTTTGTGGCCACAACATGAGTAGTGGGTAGTGATAGGGTTGGGGCAGTGGCGGTAGTGGTAGTGGTGGCAGTAGCAACGGTGATGAAGGCAGTTGCTATGGTTGCACTCAGTACACCTGTAGTTGTGGTCATGATGGTACAATAGATGATGATGATGATGATGATGATGATGATGATGATGATGATGATGATGATGATGATGATGATGATGATGATGATGATGATGATGCTGATGCTGCTGCTGTAACAAATAATAAAGTTCTGCATTGGGGTAAAAGTTATTGTTGTTAGTGGGTGTGTGGCATTGTTGGAAGAGTTTATCACTAGAGTTGTGGCAATCTGACAACAGTGATGGCACGATGGCTAAAACTAGGAACATCACTGAATATAGCATTCACATTTTGGTTCTCGGTTCCCGATCATATTTGCTGCCAAGAAGGGAGAAGGTGAAATATTGCCAACCACCAGAGGGGAAAAACAAGTCTTTGAACAGCTGGATCTTCTTTAAGAAAAGTTCTAGGCACTCCATACAGATGTCTGTCAGTTCTGTCTGCCCCATCAGTTGCCCCTGACTCCATCCCTGACCCTGCTTATGGAGGAGGATGAGGAGGTAAGGCCCACACCATACTATTTTCAGCACACTCAAAACACTGCACTGCCAGAAACTTTACTTTAGTCTAAGTTCCAGGCTGAGAAGGACATTTCTTCGTAGATTGTTTTGACAATGGTACTAATGTGGAGAATTTTCTTCTCCCTTTGGTACCAACAGGTAGCTTTCCAATACTTATAGCCCACTAGCAGAAATTGTGAAGCTTGACAGTACTCTAAAACTTAGTACAAGATTCGTCCCAAGAGCAGGACACTAATACATTTGTGACACTGGCACAACCTTTGCATTTATTGTTAGTCAAGCGATTCTATGAAAAGCAGAGAGTAACTCAACGTTGCACTCAAAGCAATTCTTTTGTGGCTTGCTGAAAATTCTGTTGCATTTTGCATTTCCCAAGGTTGCTGAAAAAAAAAGAACATGTCGTGAAATGGAGAGAATTTAACAGCTAGCAAGCATGGCAACAGTTACGAAAATTCAACAAATGCCTCTAGCAGCCTTTAGGGCATTAAACTAAAAAGAAATCATGATTTTGATCCTATTTTGAGTGAGGTACGAGGAAAAAGGGAAACCTTAGAAGCAATAAACAAGGGAAATTCCCATCTATTCCACTGGTGACCGATTCTCGCCCAAATCCCAAGTTAACACTGGATGAAATGAATCTCTCTTGGCACGATGAAGACGCGGTGATCATCTGATATTTGAGGTTATTGCGTTAACTGGTATCAATGCAAACTTAGCTGGAATTTTGCATAAAAAAGAAGCAAAAGCAAAAAAAAAAATTGTCTTGGTCTGAAGAAAATTGTTTTAGTCCAATGTTAATGTGCACCTACACATTCAACTTGAACGCAAATTTGCCACTTTTTTTTCTTTTTGGTTTTCCCAATCTATTATAAATATTTTAATTTGCTCTTAATTATTTTTCAATGTAAATCTGTTGTAAATACTGTAATCTTTCGGATTTGTTTGAATAAAAACAAAAATATTTGAAAAAATATGAAACACAGCTCACCACATCTCTCGTAAAAATGTCAGAAAAATGTGGGATTCCTTTGCCATTTCACAAGGTGCTCCCCATCTCCCACCATCGCATCCCTATACACTTTTGGCATCACCACTGACAACTTGGCTGATTTCGCAGACAGCAAAATAAATTATGTTGTGTGCTTCATTTTTTTTTTCGCTTTTATCGCCCAAATCCCACTGCTTGATGAGCAAGAGTTTAGAGAGGATCACTGCCGGGGAGCGACTGACAGACAACATCCATCTGAATCCATCCCTCATCTGAAACGTGCCGTGAGCAATTAACGAGTTTGACAACCTGTCAGAGCGGATGATCGCAGTCCTTCAACCCAAGCTGATGAGTGTGCCTGTGAGAGGTTCAGAGAGTCACAACACCCACCTCCTCCTACCCCCCCCCCCCCCCCCCCCCCATGAACCATGACCTTTTAGACTGACAGTGGGTTTGGTCATGATCAGCGCATCTTGTATTGCATGATGAAATGAGTGAACCCGATTTGTGACTTATGATTTTTGGCACATGCAATCCACAGGATCACCTACATTCTGTTATTCTTGGGATGTTCCTTGACTCAGCATTGGATCAGAGCTCCCATGCAAGTTGTAGAGGACAGGCTGATGTTGCTACAACACGTATTTCCCATAGACACTTACCTGAGTATACATGGGACTCATCCTGAACGGGTTAAAGGGGTCACTTAGCATTGTGAAAGAGTATCAATATGCCATGTCCATCCTCCTTTATTCTTTGCGTGTGTGTACGTACTTCTTATGAAAGTGACATGTGCTATACCTCTCTCTCTTGCCGGAGGAATCTTCTGTCAGAGCACTGAAGTAGCTTCGTATATCACAGCTGACAGTTGTACACTTTGGCAAAATGCTACACGAAGGATTATTCGTGACAGCGATAGCTTAACCTAAGAGCCAGGTCTTTCCACTAGCGTATGAATAATCATCTGTGTTCTGGGGGTGGGGGTGGGTACTTATGGCAAAGCTTGGGATAATGCTACCCACTGTACCATACAGCTCAAAAGCAAAACACGTCCATCTGACTTCTGGAGCCATCTCCAGGAGACTTACCACGGCGTAGCTGCCATACTGGGACGCCAGATGGAGCGGGGTCTCGCAGTCCAGGGACGGCTGGTTTGGGTCTGATCCTGCCTGTAGTAGCAGCCTCACTGGTTCCACTTTCCCCTGCCAGGCAGCATAGTGCAATGGTCTCATTCCTGGAGGGGTATAAAACACAAGGAAAGACAGTGGTCAGCAAAGGGTGCATAGTGGTTTTCACTCAAAACCCAAATCACACTCAAAAGATAAATCAATCTGCCTTGATGGTACTTGGTCTGCAGGCTCTGCTGCACATATGTTCTTCTTTCTAGGGAAGTAAATCTGAAAGAGAAATTACCACTGCATAATCCAATTTTATCTCGAAATACATCTTGATAAAAAGGAACTACGCTTGTGTTGCACAGGTACCTACCTATAAACGAGGCATGTCCCCATGCAGCTGAGCATAAGTTGATTTACAGACTGCAGACCTTTCTCTGCATATCTGAATCTTCACACTCGAAAAGTGGGGTACAAGTGAAACATTTCAAGTGCACCAGACCAACTCTTCATAAAGATATTGCAACACTCCTTTCTTATCTTACTCTATATTGAAGGAGAAACTCACTCACTCTCTCATTTCCCTTCCTCCTCATCTCTTTCTGTTTTTCCTCTAGGCTATCTTTACTCTCCGATGGAGTGCTCCCACAAATTTACAGCACTCATGCTGACGTCGTCCTTACATCGCTTTTTGGCGACTCGAGACTCCTGCCTTTCTGCAAGATTGGAAACTTTTATCTGCGTTATAAATGTTTTGTTTGACACACATTCAATGCAATCAGACATGAGGCTCGTCCACATCTCCCTGGGGACTCCATAACAATCCTACGGCTTGTTCTGTGTTACAGCTGATACACATGCAGACAACGTTCCAACTCCAAAGAAATACATTGTATCAGTACTGAGCTGTGGTATGATTAGTGTTTGGCTTTGGCACCTTGATGATTACGTGACATTTCGAATGTGACCACATAGGCCTACATACATCTTTTTAAACATAGCTGATTGTATGTATCCTGCATAGACTTAGTTACTGCTGCTGCTGCGGTATTCTGAGGTAAGGTCACATGTTGCTGGGGTCTGGTCAGTACGCCTAAGGCCAACAGGAGATGGACTTGGGTCTTTGCTGTGGTTTTTGGACATTTGCCCAGACCACATTTGGCAACTGTGTACAAGTGGTGTATCCATGATCCTTGTAGCTGTCACTGTGTTGGCTTCAAACAGAACTGAAAACAGACCTAACTTTGACAGGTACAATGCTGACCCAGCTGAGGACCTCTTCCCTCCCATGGGCACACTGTCTTGAATCAAGACTACTAATTGATGCATCACAGCAACAAATATGAAGGACAAAGGTAAATTAAACACACAAACACACACCCAAAAGTCAGGACTAACCTAATATAATGTTCATGCTGGGCAATGTCATATCCATCATATCCAATTTGCTTTACATTCGCTAATCAGTTATATATTTTTTTGTAATAGCTCATCTTTTTCTTTCAATATTCTTCAACACACAACTTCCTTTAAAAACTTTCTCATGGTATGCATCAAAAAGGGATACCTTGGGTATACCAGGGTTCATTTTGTTTTGTTTGTTTGTTTGTGTGTGTGTGTGTGTGTTTTTCCCTTGATACAGAATTGTGAATAAATTTAGCCTTAGTATTAGACTGGGTCAGTTTCACACATCGTAGCAACATTTGTTTGTAGCAAATTTGTGTAAGAAATTATGAAAAGGACATTTGTTAGGGTGTTGTTTATGTTTGCAGAAAGAGGAGAGCAAGTGTCTCATAAAAAGACATAACAGTCACATGCTGGGATTTTGTACATTTAGGGGTTGTAATCCTGTTGTTGTTTTCCCCCTTTTTAAGGGGGGGGGGGGGTAGATGGTTAAAGCAAGGACATAGAAGGTTGATCTACAACCTTTCATGATTCTGATTTTCCAAAAACCTAGATGATCTTGGGGAATAAAAAGGCTCTGTGTAGCACAAACTGACAGTGCCTTGGAGTAAACATACCAAAGCTTTTTATTCATTCTCAAAAGGTCAAATCTTTTCAGAGAAACATTTTCTTCAATGCTCAATTCTATATTCTTTTTTTCTTTTTTTCTTTTTTTTTTTTTTGGGGGGGGGGGGGGGGAGCGGTTAAGCTCTGTGAGAACAAATACACTTACAGCATTAATAATGGGCAACAAACATAAAAATAACCAGGTCACGTTTTTCATTTTATCTGAAAACAATTATGTCTACACAATGAAGGCGTTGTAACTTTTTGTTTTCAAAGTGTGCTTTTGTTTTGTTTTGGCTAATTTTCTTTTACCATTACTACCACAGGTAGACACAGGTTGCTTCAAGAGATAGCTTTCCCTTTAACAGAGACCTTTTCAATTCTGGCAACAATTTTAAATGTGTAAGCAACAGCTTCCTGTGACAACAGCTGGTTGGACAGTATCCAGACCCAAAAATCCTCTGAAATTAGTTGTAAATGATAAAGTCAGGTAATCCAGCATATCTACTCATCCCCCCCCCAAACAAAGTACAAATCCAACCAAAACAGGTAAACCAGTCTGATGAAAAAACAAACAAAAAAAAAAACAAATAAACATACAGTCAATACATCCAGAATATTTCATATACTGAATGCTTTGCTTTATATAAAAAGTAACTTTTCTTTACAGTTTATCACCATATAAGGATTGGTGCTATTAGCATAATCTTCAATAAAAAATACCCTTACTAACCCATATATTTTGTAAGCATATTATTTCCAAATTACCATCTATAAGACACATTTCTAGTGTGGTTAAAGTTGTAATTAAGTTAAATGGCAATGGATTTAGAAATTAGTAATATACCCCCTATCAACAAGGGACAGTAGTTAATTTCTCATTTAGAGGCCAATAATGCATTGCATTTGTCTTATGGGAAGCATTCGCATCTGTGTCTTGGTTTGCTGTTTATTTCAAAAATATTATCAGTCAACCAGTCAATCAATAACAAGCATAGGCCAACACAGACTTATATAAGGCATATGTTTCATATGGTATACGAAAATTTGTTCACCCAGGAATTCTATGAGAAGAGACATGGCTCTACCAATTCATTCACATTAGAAAATGGGCACATGATATTTCTCTCTTTTTTTTTAATTATAAATCTCTCTACGGAAAGTACTCGTCACATGCCGGCTCCAGGCAGTAATCAATGTTTCAAATTATTTCTACATTAGCGCAACATTACGAGAAAATGTGACTCACGATTGCCTGGGTCTGTGGCTGATTGTTGAGCTGACATGTATTAGTACACTGTCGACACATTACTTGTCATGATTTCTTTGCTCCTCGGGAGCAAAAACGTGACGAAAAAGAATTCGGCGGTGTGTGAAAATTAGCCTTGGAGGTGAGGCCGAGGTGTCGCAGCTCGAAGAAAATCCTCAACGAGAGTTGATTAAGCTGGGTAAACATTTATTGATATATTCGCCAAATAACCCCCAAAACTGACAATTAATTACGAACCCCAAGCAAACATGCAAACACACCACAGGCGGAGACAAAGGCAACATAAAATAATGTTAAACACCGTGGAGGCTACGTTACTTTGCAAACTTACCCTGAAACTAATGAGCGAGTCATAACATTGTTTCAAGACAAGGGGACTTTTGAAAGGGGAGACTGATGACAAATACTGCCCTCAAGGAGTAACAGCCTAAACTTTGAGTTTTTTAAGGGGGAAATTTGGTTTCACAACCTGAAAGGCATAATTTACCATTTGCAGATGAAACAAAAACCCAGCATTAGTGCTTTAAAATAGTTCTAACATGTGAGTTAGGGATAGAGACAACCACTGTAAAAATATGAATCGGTAAAATTGATGTTGAGTATTGTTAAATATACAAAATGTGAACAATAGTTATAATAAAAATGTTTCCAGACTAAACCGCGTACAGTTACGGTTTACTGACATAAAATACAGATATCTCCTTATATTTTAGGCTTTACTGCGAAAATTTTACATGATAGGATGTTTTGTGGTACAACAGACCTTATACACATATGAATTAAATGTCATATCTTGACATTTTTTTTTTAAATCACTGTTCCAAAAGTTAAACAGGACCTTTAAAACTCATTGTAAGGTTCCATATGAGGCTCTTCATGTGAAGCCTCACATACTAGCATTCTTGGTTAGATGGGATTACTGAGATTTATACTAAATCATACTGACTTGCTCATATAGTTCAAGTTCAAGTTCAAGTTCAAGTTTGTATAACATTTATTTTCCATCTTTTTTTCATGTAGGAAATCACATGCATGAAATTATTGTACAGGAAGGCAGAACCTCAAAAAAGCAAAGCTTGTGGTGAGCTGCCTTACAAAAATACATTACATCACAAACACAAACACAAAAAACAAACAAACAACGAAAACATGATAATAGTTCCCATGACAACATTGAAATGAAATATTCCTCAAAGGGAGTAGTACAGAGAGGCAACAATGAGTATGAAAATACATTGTAGTGACAAGCTACAGGCTATGGCAAATGTTGCATATACCTGGGTACAGCAAACCTCGCACGAGCCGAAGCTCTTGGGACTGAAAAAGAAAAAAGAAAATGCGACTTTCGCATATAAAAGATGATAAATTTCTATTTGCCAGCAAAAGAGGACATGAAATGGTTATAATGAGACTGATGTAAAATTTTAACTAAAGGACAAATTATTAATTCAAATTCATTAAATTCTTCTGTTGAGTTCTTTAGTAGCAGCCATGACAAAAGAAATCATGGGCATACATACTCGGGCAGGATTCGAACCTACAACCTCATGATCTCCGGACAGGCGTCTTATCCACTAGACAAACTATTTGTTGTCATGTGATGTTGCCAGAACATGTAATAATCCTCCCCTTATAAGCTGTGAAAGAATGTATAGCTGATTTTATTTTTTTTTTCTTCTGAAGACTGGTGACTTGTTGTCAAGCTATCATATTAGAGTCACAAACAAACACAGAAAAAAAAAATGCACAAACTTTTATAATATAACAAAATTTGCCAGAAAACTAAGAAATCTGACTCAAGTGAGACCCCCCCAAAAAAAATCAGGCAATCTTTTGCCAAATACAAGTCATGGTAATAAAGAAAAAGAAAAGCATTACTCAATAAGGACAGATAAAGATTTGATTTTTTTTTTTTTGGGGGGGGGGGGAGGGGTAAGTTTCTTTCTGGTTACCTATTTGTAAATATGAACAGTTTCATTTCTGGTAAACATAAACTGTTGAACTCTTTCCACAGCAAACTGTCCTACCATGGGTGGCAAACAACTCAGGTTTAGCAGCCAAGTTTCTTTTTCCTTTTAGAGGGCCATACATTGGCTGTTTGGTGTAAGTTCATTGTTCTCTTTTTAACACGACCAAAACAACAGGGGCACTTCGCAGCAAAGGGTTATGGGAATGAACTTGTTTTCATCAGTGGAAATGTGTCGAGTATATATTTGAGTGCCTAATCACAAAACAGTAATGTCGGGCACTCATCCGTGAAGCATCAAAAAAACATGTTTTGATCTTTTGATCTATTTTAGTGAATCGCTGTAAACATCACAGCTGGATTTGGCCGCTATGGAAAACACTCATGCTCTGAAGATTCAATTCGCTGCTCTGTATAATTGCATATTAAGCATGGCAATTGCAGCTAATGCAACAGGAAATGAGATTTTTATGTGTTTGTGCTTAATAAAGACACTGTTTAACATTGTGGTGGCACCAATTTCAGATATTTGTTAAACTTCGCTGGACGAGCTGTATGATGATGTTCAAATGCATAGAAAAAAAAATTATCAAATACACAAGAGTTTTCAGGATATTGCTGCCGCTATCAAAGATCTACAAGCAGTACTATCATTCTATTTAAGAATTAACCAATAACTGAATAGTTTATTCTAACCCCACTATCTGCGAGCTGTGATATAACTGATCACGTGCAGATTTTCTCTGTTTTGAAGCATTCAGCCTTAATTTTTCAACTAAAAAACTTGTTGACACAATATACAAGAATCTGGTGACATGCAGGACTATGTATAGTAGCTCAGATTTTTTATATCTGGAAACATTGTCAAAAGGTTTAGGTTTAGTATCATCAAAATTACATAGTTTCAAATGGGATACATAAAGGCACTTAGTACAAAGACAAACTTGGGAAAACACTAATGTCCTCCTTGCCCTCCATACGGAATGTGGTACATGATGTCCCAGTTTTCTAGTAATATCTGAATAAAAGAATGCCCTTTCATGATGCAATATTTGACTCATAGTATAGTTACAATAACATCTCTGGTTCTGCACAACCAGAAATGTTCGCGAGCATATCGATTTCGCAAATTTTGTGAGAGCCACGAGGATTTCCAAAATTAAAATCCCCATAAAAGTTCTTGTCTACACTACATGCATTGAATGCCAATGGCAATTCGCAAAAATTTCATGACGCGAAAAGGGCCCTCGACCAGCTCCAATTTGCAAAAATTTCATGTGGTAAACATTTCTTGCTTTACTGTAGGCCTATATGACATGACTACCAGTTGTTATTGTGGTCCCGTCAAGTACTGTATAAGCTGTTACTATTCGCAAGGAATTAATTTTCATGAATTTTTGGGAATCACAGTTGAACCGCAAATCTAACAACATGCAAAATATGTCGCCATGTGCTAGGGTAATAGTGCACTTACAATAGCCTCGTGTCAATTCCAGGAAATATCTGTACGCAAAATTAAGAACTTTTACAGTATTTCATCTTGTAAGCTCATTCTGCACCTTTCGGTGCTGTATTCCTACGCCCTGTACTCTCCACTTCATCCACCAAAACTTAATACCATACCATTCAGCCCTCTTCTCTCTCAGCTATACACACAAACACATACACAATCTGTCACTCACTACCCGAGTATTCAATAGGAAGTCTGCACAGGGTAAGGTCAGTGCAATCCATAACCTATTATCGCCAGGCGAGGGCGGGCAATGGAACAGAGTCTCTCCGCCTGGCCTTGCTGTTCGCTCAATCTCAACTCTGCTGTCCCTTATAGTGACCGAATGTTCCTTCAAAAAAAAAAAAAAAATCCTGGCCTGTCTAGCCTGTCTCCAGGCTCAATCAGACATTGTCCAGCTTGCGCATCAATCAATAACATTATACTCGAGGAACCTACAGTTATGCAAAGGCACGCATAAACCATACACAGGATGGAAACTCGGTTTCAGAGTACGTATCCCCAAGTAAACAACATTTAGCTTGCAGAATGTATAGAAAAGGGGGGGGGGGTGTCACCGTAAAAAGAGCAATCTTAGAACAATCTGATGGGAGGAAACTGTAAAGATATTGGGTAGCAGACAAACTGCCTTGAGTAGAGGCTAAGAGTGGAGTCCCTACAGTACAGTCTGTGGGACATACTTGACTGGGCATCAATAGCAATCTATAGACACCAGTTCCCACACTGCCATTGTTATCCCACACATTCTTTAGCCATGATGAAGTGGAGGAGCAAGGGAAGACAGGAGACGACAGAAGAATAGGACCAGAGGAAGGGCGGAGGGGGACGAGACGGGCACCTAAAAAATTCAGGAGGTGCACGTGATGCTTACATACACAAGGAGGCACGCAACTCAAACACAATTTCTCTTACAATCACATTTTTTCCCTCTTTTTTTTTTTTTACTAGGAGACTGAAGAAATGTTGGTATAATGCTGCACAGTTCACGCAGGGTACACCATATCAAAGATCCCAGTTAATATTCCAGCTCTTTTTTTCCCCCTTTTTTTTTTGGAGTGTTTTCCCCGAGGTTAGGGGTAGTGGTGGCAAGAAAGGGAGAGCTGACGCTCCCTCAGTTAAAGACTCCTGTAAACATAGCTACTACAGGGGTTTGTACCCTGCAATGTGCCTTCTCAGAACTTAGAAGAAGTTTTCTTTGCAAGAAGAAGTTTTCTTTGCACTTCTGCTTTACCCATATCACAGTTGATGGCTGACGTGATGTGATCGGTTTTTGAGGGGCTAGAGACCTGTGAGGTGAACAGGGTTTGTTGTGATCTGGAGAGGTAACCCCCCTCCCCACCCCTGGATGACCCCTGTTGAGGCCATACAGTTCACCGAGGGCAAGGTCGCAATGAGCTTGAGCTCTGAGCTACCTCCCTCCCTAGCTTTCACACTAACGTGAGTGCTTAATTTAAAACGCGATTGTAATGACACATCACTAGAATCTTGTTTCAAATTAATCATTCTTGCCGTGTGAAAGCAAAGTGGAATCGCAGAGGGGTGATTTGAATCATAATTTCAATCATGTTTCATATGATGGTCTGGAGGTGTTTTTCAATCACGTTTCATCAGAATTAAGCAGCGAAATGACCATGTGAACATGATTGACCTCCAATCGTGTTTTGGGGGTGGAGCTCACAATGACCTTTGAACCATTTCCGCTGGAAGATGCGCTCCTCAAACGCTCGCACTGCAGGCAATGCGTGCATTACTAGAGGCTCAAGAGTGATAGATGGGAATTTGGAAAGAAGCCTAATCTCTCCTTCTCACTATGAAATTCCATGCCGCAGATTCTGCGAATCCTTCCTCAGTCGTATGAACGAACGATGATTCGAACCGTGATTGCAATCATGTTTGTAATTCGGCATTCAAATTAAGCACTCTCGGTACGTGTGAAAGCAAGATTCTTCTCCTCAGCTGCAGTGCCCTGGAAATATTGGAGCCACTTGCTCCTGGCTTCAACAACACAAAAGATTCTTATGTTCTCTACTTTCAAGGCTGTGATTCATCTATTTTCCAATTTTTGAACAATTACATTCACTTCTTGATCCGGAATGGTACTTAACACAGAGTGATTGCTTTTCTCAATGATATCAGATAATTTTATGCTGCCTATTAACTCTGTCATTACCATCTGTTAGCTGTTTATATATAATGTCAATGGTAATTTGGAGAAGCTGGTGCTAATAGGGTTAACTGCACAATGTGGAAACGGAATAATCTCCTTGGCCGCATATTAACCTCCCCAAGCAGTCTACATTCTCTCCCCCTTAAAGGCTGTGATTTGGCAATCTAGACATTGGTCTCCTCACAGTACTGCTCTGGGTTCTGATCACCGGGACGCAAAACGGTCCTCTCCTTTTCGGACTAAATAGCTCCGTTTCTATACATCGCCTCGTGAATTGAACGAATAAAATGAAATTGGAATAATCTTCTTTGCGGCACATTACCCTCATTTGCTCAAGCGGGATTACAAATGTGGAGCGGAGATACTAAGGGGCGAGCGTGACCGCCCTGGGAATACAGGACCCAGTCGGCTGATGCAATATAAATATGTCCTTCTACAGCAGTAAAGTTCCATCATAGCAGCTCATTTCTACAGGTCTGCATTGAACAGACAGTCTACTAAAAACCCATCATAAAACGTCAAGGAGCATTGTGAAGTTCATAAATTGAGATGAAGGGGGAATTTTTACGTGATTTTGCTACGTATTGATACTCTCCTAGTAACCTTACTTGTTCTGATTTTGCCATTTGCTGTGCCTCCTTTGATCACAGAATCAACTCACCATTAAGACAAACACACAAAAAGAATTGGCAAGAGACATCACGAGGGCTGTAGATTGATATTAAGAAGGAATTTCAGCATGCTGAATTTGCAATGTCACTACAATTCTCATGGTTAAAGACTGATCCTGCATGGCTATGAAGATAGAATCACTCAAATTGAGAATTATGACAACTCTTTCAATTGTAATTCAAAGGCCCTGATGACTTGATAACTTTTTACTTGAAATTCCAGTGCAGGCAGAAAAAAAGGGCATGTTTCTGGAGGACGTTTTCAGAACGATTGAGGCTGCGTTTACCAACATTCCCATGTTTGAAAATGCGTTTCAATACCCACAATCAAAACATGTTTCCAAATACCTTTCAGATCGTTCTCAAGTTGCTGCATTTATCAACTCTGTCATGAGTCGATTGGGAAGCCTTGTCACTGTGCAGTTTTATTGCAAAGTTTGAACCCAGGAGCAGAGATGTGGAGTTGGCAGTGGTTGGCATGGGCAGGTCCGAGCTATGAACGCATTTCAAAATGACTGGATTTATCAACTCCACAGAAACACGTTTCTGGCTCAAACGTGTTTGCAATTGCACTCTTTTTCAGCGTTTCATAAACACGTTTTTAATTCCACAATAAAAACATGTCCCTAACTCCATAATCAAAAGAGCTTTGCGTTTATCAACTGCCAAAAACTCCCTTGAAGTTGTTTGGAAACCTTCATTCTACTCCAGAATTGAGTTGAGAAATACACCCTTTGACATGAGGTGGAGTTTCTCCTTAAAAAAAAACAAGGCCTCTATGAAAACTATCACTAGAAGAGAACCTTGATTAGTCATTAAATCACACTTTCCACTTGAAACAGTTTCAGAATGTACGTTCTTTCACAAATTCATCTCAAAGAAGCATCGGCAATGATTAAAAAAAGCATCCAAAGTCACTGATAACATTTAGCAAACTCACAAAGATGCAAATGTGATTTATCACACCCCAATCTATCACATTCGTTTGCCGATTCTGCCGCGCTACTTAAATATCATCAACGGAGATTAAGTTTGCATGAGTCACGAGACCTGCATATGAATGTGAGCCAGGATCCATTCTATGGGAGAAGAGCATCAATTCTCTTTTCCCCCTCCACGTGTACCCTGCAGAGTAATCAGTGAATCAACATCAATCTTGGCAAATTGCAATCTGCAAATTACGCAACTCAAATCCCTGGGCGCACGGTAATCACCTGCCCCTGGTACTCTGCCGCCGACGGGAGAAAAATAGACAGTGGCGGCGCGGTTTCCTCCCGCATGAGTTTTGACGTCATTTGGTTAGATGTAAAAGTAGTAGTTTAGACATTTCTCTGCCCAGGGTAAAACTGATAAGAAATGGTCACATCAAGGAGCTACAAATGATAGCTCCATGGTCACATTCATAAAGCTTGTACCCATACACATCTTTGGAATGAATTGAAAAGATTGGTGCCAAGGTTAAATCCATTATTTCTCATCCTTCAATGGAATCTTGGCATTTGAAAAGGAGAACTGGTTCGAGGCAGTAACTTCTGTTCAATTCCCACTGGCAAAAATCTGTGATACTCCATCAAAGAAGTATAATTTTGGTTGAGATGAGGATTCCATTTTTAAATTAGAAACCACTTATATGAAATATTAAAAAGCATCAATTCTAAAAGGAATTCAAAGTTTACTTGATGAAAATCAGTTTTGAAATGGCTTTACCAAAAACAAAGAGGTCCTAATAAAAGGTAGATACCACCTTTTATTAGGAATCATTTGTTTTACTTTGTTTTTTGACATTACCTATCAAATTATTACATATAAACAAAACTGGCTCATGCAAGCCCTACCACATAGACTAAAAGCATTTTTGTCAACCCTCAGCACGGCATCAATCTGATAGCCTTTAAACTTGTTTCGTGTCAACCCCCGATCAGCAGTAGATGTGGGGTTACTAAATATTGAACACCACGCTCGCACAACCACATCCATTGATTGCCGTCCCAACAGTCTCCAATAATGGCTTACAGATGATGCCGCTAACGTGTCGGGAGTCCTGCCGACGTTCGTGCCGGACGTTGAACATGATATCCCTCCCCACAATTGGCTATCATCCAAACAAGTGTGTGTCCTGCCGCCCCCGTGTATAGTATAGTCACTGAACATCTCTCTCGGACATGTGTAGCACATAGCCTCCCAACTGGGAGGTCGAATGGCTGGGCTTTGTGCGAATGCGAGTTTCCCACTACACACTTGCCTCACATAGATGCATGAACCAACAGCATATACACACACAGAAGTTAAATGCAGTAATCAACACAAACAAACATACACACAAATCCACACAAACAAACATACACACAAACAAACATGTGTGCTCAATCACTGTCAAAGGCATGCAGTTAGAAAAAGTGTTACTAATATCAAAATTTGACTTCCAAATCTAAATGATGTACAGCAGTACTCATAATAAATCAGTTGCAGCCTTTACATAGAGAACACTTACTCACACCTCAGTAAGACACATAAAAAGGGTTCTTTGTCAGTCATTTCTTCATGATTGACAAAACTGTGTGCTATTGAGCTGAAATAAACACAGATTTAAAAGTCATCAATGTTAACTCTATTAAAATGTACATTAACACAGAGACTCCATGACATGATAATAAATTTTTAAAAAAAATAATGAGAGCAAAAGTGAAAGAAAACAGATACAGAACACATGACATATGATAACAGCCAGAGTAATGGAACACAAATATAGGAAGAGCGAGACTTCAAGAAGTGAGTATTTTTGAGAGAAGAAGGAGAGAAAGAGATGATATGAAGTGAGAGCGGAGATAAATGAGCAAAATATGAGTAATAACAAAAGATGAGAATATGAGAGAAGCCTAGGAACAAAGACAAAAAGAAAAATGAGATAAAAAAGAAAGCAAAGGACAAAAGAGTAAACGAAGAAGAGAAAGTAGATGGAGCTGGAAGACGAACATCCTGCCATCTACGGACGTGATTGGACCAAGGAGGTACTAGGCTTGCCTAGTACCTCCTTGATTGGACGGCCCTTTCTGTGGATGCGACACCGTGCACAACGGCATCGCAGACATCCAATAGGCTCTCATTAATACTTGACATTCCAGCCGGTCCAAAGAGGACTCGAGAACACGGCTCAAGCGAGCCTACCTGTCAGTCGAGGGTCGTCGAAGATCGCCATCTCCGCTGGACGCCTTTTGTCCTGCTCCCGACTAGCAAGGGTTCTCTCCACTTTCGTGTCGCAAAGTAGCGGCGATTTTCCTCCCACTGCGTGACACGAATACTGACAACCCCTCTTCTATACGGTGCAATATTCTTCTCTTTCCCTTTGCTAAAAGATAGGCCCTTTGCTCATAGTTTGTGCGAGGTTGGGTATACATATGTGGTGCAGAGAGGCGAAGGGCTGGAATGGGATGATGTCATAACATGGCACCTAACTTTGTGTTTGCATATGATACGGGTCTATGCCCTCCAAGCCCAGGTGAACTGTGCCAACAAAGTTTCCGGATTCGTCCAGCAACATTTCTTTTCAAGTTTTCTTATCTGTGACGCCATGGTTAGTGAGCATACCACAGGTATGCAAAAACAAAAAAAAAAGCCCCCTCAAAAACCCCTCTCATCTCTATCTTACAACGATGGTTCACTGGTATGTGTCTCAAAAAGGCCTCGAAAGTTTGCTGCAGTGAAAACATATGAGCTTATCTTTCTTGCTGAAAAAAAAAAAGCCTTCATTCTGATCATGACCAAGACTCACATAGTAAACTTAAAGCAGAAAGTGATTTAGATTGTTCACAAATCTTTGGTAATCTGAGTTTCTTTGAATACTTTTTTGGTAATTTGGGGTTTTTAACATATCTTTGGTAATGCCGTTTTTCTACATATCTTTGGTAAGTTTAGTTGTTTAACATATCTTAGGTAATGCTAGTTGTTGTTTTTTTAACGTATGTTTGGTAACATCCAAAATCATGACTTGAAGAAGAAAAAATTGCCACGAGGGGGAAGCATTTACAAATGATGTAGAATAATTTCTATGTCACTGCTCAGCAGTAAAGAAGTATTGGCAGGTAAATGAGAGACATAAATATTATGTTGATAGTGACTTATATAACTGTTTCATATGTTTCTCATGCAAAACATTAATTTGTAAACTTTTTTATCTCCATATCTTATTTTCCTGAAGCAGTTACCTTTCTGTAAGCATTTATCTTACTAAAGTATACTCAAGCACAGAGTAGAGTTTCGAGTTCACACTGTAGAAAGTCTGTAGATGAAGCATTCTTCTGGTTCTCAAAATGTTGATGCGTTATTTAATCGATGCAACTCTGGGGGAAAAAATATTTTTGATTCTTCCAAGAAGGGTTATAGTGACTGGATGAGGAGACTAGTCTGTCCTAGAAAGGAGGCAGCTTTTCTCGACCCCGGCCGACCTAGGCATCCTCCCTCTTTTTTCCCTTTATCATCTTTCCTTCCTTTGAGATTCCTCAGGACACCTGTAGAGAGCTCTTGTGTCTTGGAAGACGTGTTTACTACCTCAGCCCCAAAGAGAGATGAAAGAGACAGGGGAGGAAAATAAGAAAAGGATGGGGGGGGGGGGAGGGGGAGGGGAGCCGAAGACAAAAAGTGGTCTCTATACACAAGCAATGACAGCATCACAAACAGGCTCGGGGCATCGGCATCACAAATTGTCAATTTCTCAGGAGCACTGGCAGAAGAGAGCGAGACGGGGAGATGAGGAGAGGGGAAAGTTAGGGAGCTCCAGTTGTTGTTGTTGTTTGAGGATTTTTCCCCCAAACGAGGAGTAATTATCTATACACTCGCCAAAGGTAAATGGGAAAGGTGGGGAGGGGGGGGGGGGGGAGGGTAATAGAAATGAAACCGAGACCCAATGCAATTTTACACTGCCAAAACATGCCCTAATATCCTGCAAATACATTGTTTCTGAATACGTGTTGAGGGTATGCACTCTTAAGGGTAGAAAGAAGAAAACAAATTGTTTGTGATAACATGTTGACGGCAAGGGTATGATATCTACTGTACATCAGGCGTATACATTCCTATAGATCCAATGCTGAAAAGTTGTGCAAGCACATAATTCTTAGTTGAATACTTTCTATGCATGGTATATTAATTACATAATTAATCACTGTTGCTCATTTCTAATCACATTTTTAGGGAAAGTCCTCTAGTTCTACTTTATTTTTTTCTCATTTAACATTCCTTTTTTTAGGTAAAACAATTCAAAACAATTTTTTGTGTGTTTTTTAATAGAAATGACTAAAATACCAATTAAGTTAGGCAACAGGAGGGGCTCTATAGTTCCATCAAGCATGTACCCTCTAGGTCTCCTAAAAAAAAATCACAATCTACTATCATCTTCCTAGTAATAATGCATTCAAAACATCTTTATTCTCACACAGAAAGGAAAACATATCTGCGCATACATCTTAATTACACAAATTAAAGGGAGGAAAAATGTATATGGTCTGCATAAGAATACAATTACACAAAACTTTGCTTGGGTACGCAGAAGCAAATTTTCAGCATACAGACACTGCTGTTCTTTATGAGTGTAATTACTTGGGAGGACAGAATTTGACCCCTGGCTCTAGAAATAGTCCAATGACGTCTCCCCAGAGGGAGCTTTACAGCTTTTAAACGAGCAGTCCCACACAAAGCGTCCCAATTGATTGACTGGTGCCACGGCACATTACACCAAGAAATCAATTGTTCCAAGTTTGCAAGAGTGCTGGGCTCAATTTGTGAATGGTGATTTTTCCCACTCCTTCTGGCCCGAAACAATTTCTATCAAAACTCCCTCCAAATGGGCTCTTGTTCTGACCTAACTCAGCGGTAAAAAATAAGAGGGCAGTAACAAGTTGTAAAAAACAAAGCTAACCTTTGAAAGCTATAAACTGAAAAGAATTCTGTAAAAATTCAAAGGCACCCCATGGGAAACTGCATCCCACTCTACCTGTAAAATGGTTCAACATGGTCTCCAACACATATGGAAAACCAGTCAGAAATTAATACAAAGCAGGCAATAGAAGAAATTTGTTACACATCTTTACACTGATAGGGGCAGAGGAGGTTTCATTTTCAATTGTACCCCACTAAAAAGCAACTTCAAAGAAGCTGGGCAGATGTTAACTCTTGATTGTTTTGACTACACAATTTCTTACATATTTCCTTGCCTATGTGAACAAGCAAAACATGTCACTGACGGCCATAAATCAAATTTATAAGCAATTACCAGCATTTATGTTGCGTACAACAGACTGAGAACATTGTTTTTTTTATTATTATACCATCATATCAACTTGGACAGCTGTAACTGTGGGATTAAAGCAAATTCCATTTTACAAGAAACTTATCATACACATATTTTATGAAGTCTGTTTGCATCCTGCTCTGATCAAAAGCTCACAATATTTTTCTCTCTTTGTTTGTTTGTTTGTTTGTTTGTTTGTGTGTGTGTTCGTTTTTAGCAGGTAGATTTCATTATATTCAACCAATTTTGCTTTCTTTTACTGAATGGTTTACAGAATGTGTTATCAAACACGCTATGTACATAAACTCTTATGTATCAATTTTGCTTCTTTACTGTATACAATATGCTTAGAAGATGCACTTGTGAATTTTCAAATTTAAGGATTTACACTCATGTGGCCGCAATTTTATTTCATGTGAATTGATTCACTTTTAACCGCACCCAGTAAGTAGCTTATAAGTAGGATTGGCATATTTGAATACT